>NC_134832.1:53487451-53572807 GCF_004210375.1 Tachypleus tridentatus | reverse complement strand
TTTGGTGTCAAGCACAAAGTTTTACAATGGAATGTCTGTGTTCTGACCACCGTAGGTATCGAAACTCGAATTTAGCACATAAGTCCTCAATCTTACCACTAAGCGAATCGAGGTATTTCAGCCATTAAATAAAAGTGTTTCCACTCATTAAGATTATTCTAAATTAAATAAGATAAAATTTGTTTTGAATTTCGCACAAAGCTACACGAGCACTATCTGCGCTATCCCTAATTCAGCAGTGTAAGACTAGTGGGAAGGCAGCTAGTCATCACCACCCACTGCCAACTCTTGGACTACTCTTTTACCAACGAATAATGGGATTGATCGTCCCCTTTATAACGCCCCCACAGCTGAAAGGGCGAACATGTAATAGCCGAAGAAGAAGGACAGATGACAATCAAAACCACTGGTTATGAAATATTGAAAGTCAATGTCATACTATGTGTAACTGTAGATGGAAATAAATCACCACCACATATCATATTAAACACAAAACTATTGCGAAAAGAAAATTTTTGCAAAGATGTAATAGTTTGTACAAAAGAAATTTATGGATGGCGTTAGAGTTAATAGAAGAGTGGTTGTGGTGTGTATTAAAACATCGGCTTGGTGCGTTAGTAAAGGGACGAACAATGCTTGTAATAGATGCATTTCGTGGTCATCTCTACAATACAATCAAGGACAGGTATCGCACGCCTTCCAAGACTTAAATACATGCTGTTGAGAAACCGTAGCGTGTAGCCACTCTCTATATCGGACGAAAGTCGAGCTACACATTTACCACATTAGTGATAACAGGTGTGAATTGCGATCAAAGCTACACGCGGGCTATCTACGCTAACCATCCATGATTTAGGGGTGTGAGACTAGAGGGAAGGCAGCTAGTGACCACCATCACCGCCAACTGTTGGGCTACTCTTTTACAAACAAATAGTGGGATTAACCATCACATTATAACATACCCACGGCTGAAAGGGCGAGCATATTTCATGTGATGGGGATTCGAACCCGTGACCCTCAGATTACGAGTCAAGTGCCTTAACTACCTGGCCATTCCGGGTCAGTAATAGTTGGTCTTATTTGTATAATGAAATAATAAATACCATATATATACAAATATATTTAACTTCATTTGAATGTATTTAGTTAGTTTCACTAAAATATATTCAATGTATGTGAATGATCGCACCTTCCATTGTATTGTTCAGTCTTTATGTTGGTAAGTACGGGGTGTTCGGAAAGTCACTGTGCACTTATATATTTATTAACAGACATTATTCAATATAGAATACAGGAGGTAAATATGAATGACAATTATAAACAATGTTGAAAGTGACACCCGTTGGCATCAATACAGGCCGGGATCCTTCTTATTTTGTTTCTAAACACCGCTATCAGTTGCTGGCTAAAATAGGGACGGCTAGCGCAGATAGCCGTCGAATAGCTTTGCGCGAAATTCAAGAACAAACAAAGTTTTAAGAGTTTTCATAATAAAAGTGTAAAGTCTTAGACTGTAGCTGACATTTGGAATTCCGACTGTCTTGTTACTTAGAGCTTACATCAGTACCACATTTCAAATCGATATATTAATTTAGTACGAACAAGTTTCATGTATTTGGTATTTTTACTTAGTGAGTAAATAGAGCTAGCGTTCTCATGAACTTACGTTTTATTGTAGATATGCCAAATGTACTACCTGCGGTATATTAACAGCTGGAATCGAACACAGCATTTTAGCTTTATAATTTTCGAGCTAACTTTTGAGCTAGGCTGGGATGGATATATCTTCCATTTGTAAAATTATTCGTAGTGAAAACATTATTTCCCATTTATAGTTTTCACTTGTGTAAACAAAAGTAGAATTTGGATTGAGAACCGTTCGAAAATATGTTTCTGTTATTTTTAATTTATTTTACTTAATAAAAAATTCAACACATTTAATGAATTTTACTTCACTCTGTCTAGCTCATTTTTTATATTTAAAACTCAAACTTATAACTTTAAACAGACTATTGGTGGTTTTTATTACAGTTGAATAACTTATATTCTTTGAGACACGATCCTCGCAATGGGCACAGCGTAGCTACCCCATTAAACAGTGATTAATGAAACACGCAAATATTGTTTGTTTTGAATGTCGTTCAAAGCTACACGAGGGCTGTCTGCGATAGCCGTCCCTAATTTGGCAGTGTAAGACTGGAGGTAAGGCAGCTAGTCATCACCATCCACCGCCACCTTTTGGGCTACTCTTTTACTAACGAAGAGTGGGTTTGACCGTCAAGTTATAACGCCCCACGGCTGAAAAAGCGATCTTGTTTGATGTGACGGCGATTCGAACCCACGACCTTGAGATTACGAGTCGAACGCCTTAACCCACCTGGCCATGCCGGGCCCACTTAAAGAAGAAAATGAAACAGGTAGCACGTCTTATTATTAGTAACCCTACTTGGAAACCTAAAAATAAATATACGCCTAGATATAAGTTTTTAGCAGCCATGTGGACGTAATAATCTAACGGTAATCTCGATATACGTTGGTAAAAGAGTAGTCCAACAGTTGGCGGTGGGTGGTGATGACTAGTTGCCTTCTTTTTAGTCTTACACTGCTAAATTGGGGACGGTTAGTGCAGATAGTCTTCGTATTAAAGTAGTAAAGTTATTTGTTCACGTATTGTTTTTTAACAACAGATTAGCCCACCCAGTGGAACAGGGTATGTCTGCGGACTCACACCGCTAAAACCGAGTTTCAATATTTTGCTTTTAGAAAGGAGTGCCAGCGTCCCCCCTCTAGTATAACGGTAAGTTTACTTATTTACAACGCTGAAATTAGGGGTTCGACTTCTTTCGGTGGACTCAATATATAGCCCGATGCTGCTTTGCTATAAGAAAACACACACACACCAGTGCCAGCTTCTTAAAGTATGTTTACATTTGAACATTCTATATACGTTGTATCTCGTGTAAACATTTTTAGACTCCCTAAGTTATGTTTTATATAAAAACTAAAACCAGTTTTCTATAATACGTTTGGTATAAAGATTAATACTAATCTCTCTCAACCATAAAGAAGCAAATACATAATTCTTATAACATGAATCCTCTAAAATTCCATATAATATGACTGATATTAGTGCTAGTATCAACTCCCCTATAACATGTTTTCTCTGAAATCTCCTACAATGTACACAAAATAAACAAAGTTTTCTAACATTATATACCTACTATAAACTAATATCATTCTCCAATGGCTCAGCAGTATACCTGTGGACTCACCGCTACAAACCGGGTTTCAATACCCGTGGTGGGCAGAGTACAGATAGCTCATTGCATAGCTTTGTGCTTAATTCTGAACAACCAATCAATGAAGCAAACAAGAGTGTAATATGATCCTTGAATGCCTCTGTCGCAAATACCTTCCAAACGTCACCGTGTCGTTAGATCGTAATTCAGACATAATTAAACGTTCTAGTGCACCACGTTTCACATACAAGTAACCGGGTTCTGTTGCTAAGTAACACATTACTTGTCAATTGTCCAATCCACGCACCATCTTTATTCTAAAGACTTTATAAGAAAGGCTAACATAAATTTACGTCTATTTCTTCACTTTCTTTCTGCCAGGATTAAGGTCTTTAAATACCAGATAGGGCTCAGGTTCATTGACCTTTAACCTTTACTTGTACTTGAAAACATCCTACGCTTTTTTGGAATTTCAAAAGCGCCCCCTTTTATGAGACCATAAGTTTTTATAATTTTCGAATATCCCAGTTTGTTATACACTGAAATCAGACACGTTTACAGTTCTGAAACTTACAAACCCTCTATATTTTTGTTTTAATTTGCTTCACCAATAACAGTAAACGGTTAAACCCAATAAACAATTGTTTTGTAATATGGTGAGCATGATCGTGTTATCTTCTAATATTCGAAATTACAATAAAATATTCACATTATGAAAGTAAAGAAATTAGAGATTCACTAGAACATTTCACAACTTTATGTGAGTTTCTTTAATTTTCGATTAGTTTGGCTAAGGATGTTTACGAAAAGTAATTTTTCTTCCCCCCCAGAATATCTGTTTGTTTGTTTTTGAATTTCGCGCAAAGCTGCACGAGGACAATCTGCTCTAGCCGTCCGTAATTTAGCAGTATAAGACTAGAAGAAAAGTAGCTAGTCAACATCACCCTCCGCCAACTCTTGGGTTACTCTTTTATCAACGAATAGTGGGATTGACCGTCACATTAAAATGCCCCCATGGCTGAAAGGGCGAGCATGTTCGGTGTAAAAGGTTTTCGAATCCACGACCCTCGGATTACGAGTCTAGCGCTTTAATCACCTGGCTTCCAATAATGCATAAGTTAAAATATTATGAGTTTTGTGTCAGAGAACAGTTTAAGTTTTTAAAAATTCATACCTTCAGTTCCTAATTGTAAAATAACATATGGTTACTTTGAAACAAAGTATAAATAATTATAACATCCTATTAATAAGGTAGTATAAACACTGGAATTGAATACGTAAAACAAAACCACTGAAGATGAAGTTAAATTAAAAATAATCATATAAAATGGTTCAGTATCTTATTGTTAGAACACTGTAACCTGGTAAATAGTTAAAGGTGTTTTGTCTACATTTAGATATTTGATTTAAAAAAATGTTTCTTATGTGTAGTTTATCTTATGTTTTTCCTACGTTCCAGTCTTATGTGCAATCCTGTATAATAGTTAAAATACAGTAAATACAGTTTAATGTAAAAAAAAGTTTTATTTTGTTCGAGATCCGTTTCAGACAACAATTTCCATTTGTTTACAGTTACTAACTGCTATTACTCTTTCCAGAATATATTTAACCTAATGCATATCTTGACAAGCACGCAAATATCCAGTTGGTGAGAAGATATACTATAGACCATAGTTTAGTGGTGTCTTATGTATGAAGTGACACAAAGGGCTTTGAAAATAACTTTGTGTTTATGGTTCATTTTCTGTGAGCCACCAATAATAAAATATAATGTAATGCAAAGCGAAGTAAGTTTGTTCTTAAGGGATCAGGTAGAAGCCGGGAGACAGCACAAACCTTATTTAGTATGTATTTTATAAAATAATTTAAATATATATATGTATGAAATAAACACTCTTTTTAAGACTATGTTTTTAAAGCACCACTGAAATCTTTGAAAAAGTGGAACGTTACAGAGTGACCAAAAGTGGACTGAATTCTGTTGATAAACATCTATAATAGTGAAGCAACAGCCAACTCCATGTGTGTTTATAACATAAAGAAATTGTCTTAGCCGTTAACACTACTAACGAAACAATTTCTATGATAAAATTTAAAACTAAACTTTAATACCAGTTTACTTTATCTTATGAAAGTTTTACTTCCATCGATAAAGTGTTGTATTTAGTATAGAGTAAAATTATTATAGCCTTTAACACGTCTGACGTAACTTGTGTTGTAAAGTTCAGAACTACACTTTGAACGTCAATTTCATTAATAAGATAAAAAAAATCTTTAGCTTAGAAATAAAATGAATATATTATAGAGTTAAATGTTGTAGAGTTTGTCCGTAAAAAATTAAAACAAACTATTAAGAAGTTTGAAACTAAACTTTGAATGTCAAATTAATTGATTATATAAAAGTTTCTAGTTCCACTGATAAAATGTTGTTTTTAAAAGTGAACTAAATAATTTTGTCTTAAAAGTTCCGTCCCAGCATGTTAAGATGATATAACTTATGAATGTTTGAGTCTTATTGTTGCCTTCCACTAGTATTTCTTGAATGGTTTTCACAATTTAAAGATAGTGTTTGAACCTTATTGTTGCGTTTCATTAGTATTTCTTGAATATTTTACACAATTTAAGGATAGTGTTTGAGCCTTATTGTTGCCTTCCATCAGCATTTCTTGAATATTTTACACAATTTAAGGGTTGTGTTTGAGCCTTATTGTTGCCTTCCACTAGTATTTCTTGAATGGTTTTCACAATTTAAGGATAGTGTTTGAGCCTTATTGTTGCCTTCAATTAATATTTCTTGAATATTTTACACAATTTAAGGGTCGCCTTTGAGCCTTATTGTTGCCTTCCATCAGTATTTCTTGAATATTTTACACAATTTAAGGGTAGTGTTTGAGCCTTATTGTTGCGTTCCATTAGTATTTCTTGAATATTTTACACAATTTAAGGGTCGCGTTTGATCCTTATTGTTGACTTCCATTAGTATTTCTTGAATGGTCAACAGTTTATGATCGGCTATAATTCGGATAAGAAAAAAATAATGTTTGTGTGGAAAAACAGAACAGAATTCACATGAAAACCTGGATTATAAAAAAAAGTTGACAAACAGTAAATTTTAGCTTTTTTTATAGTAAAAATATCAAACCAGATACAATCTACATACAGTAAAATCGTTACTTGTAGTTTAAAACCGTAACACTTTGTCATCTTCCTACGTATGTAGAGTCGAACAGGGTAGAACTTTCAAGAAATTAACATTTATTACAAATAACATTCTGTAGTAGACGTAAACTGCCTTTGGTTTGAAAACACGAATATTGTTTAGGATGTTGTCTAATTATCTCAACGTGCCTGAAGGTAAATACGTGTAATTAGATAAGTGCTGAGGTAATTGATGGCTAGACACTGGAAAACTTCTCTCTGATTCTTCGTAGTGTAAGATTAACATTATAATAAATGTCAAAAGTATTTGGATATGTCTGCGAGTTTTGAATGAAGAAATCCTAGAAGCGCTAAACGTCCACTATGAAACTTTGACATTTAATCTAATGTTTACGACCCCTTACATTTCAAGTAATAAAACACAGAAATTTATTCAAATGATTCTTTTATCATGTCCATTAGTAAGGGTTTTAAAATCAAGTGTAACATGTCTGAAGTGTTTATTTGGAGTTACATAAATGTTTCGTTACAATCTTTTTGTTTAAAGTAAAAAAATGGCATCCCCATAAGCACAGCGTAATGTCTGCGGATTTACAACGCTAGTAAGCGGGTTTCGATACTTGTGTAGCTTTGTAGCTTAACTTCAAACAATCAATGAAAAACTTCAACGTCTAGATAAACAAACTCACATATAAATATTACTTTTTAAAGTTAGCGTTGTATGATTCAATATTCCATTAGGATTATTTCGAGCATACCTATTTTATATGAAAAAAGAAAGAAAAACGTAAAAGCTCACAGCACTTGCCCGGATCTGACGTATTCAAATGCAAATATCGTAAGATGGCGAAGTGCAGACCGAAAGCATTGATTTTACCAGGAGATTTAGAGGCCAGGTTGTGTGTCTGTTTTGGTTTTTACTAATATGGATATAGAAAATATTGGGTGCACGTTAACGTTTTTTG
Organism: Tachypleus tridentatus; assembly: GCF_004210375.1. Classification (NCBI taxonomy): domain Eukaryota; kingdom Metazoa; phylum Arthropoda; class Merostomata; order Xiphosura; family Limulidae; genus Tachypleus; species Tachypleus tridentatus. The sequence goes on along the minus strand of NC_134832.1, from coordinate 53,565,444 downwards.
GGTGAGATTATTTCGGCACAAAATGTAAACTATGGGTAACGACAATTCTTTACACCAAAATTTCTATATTTAAACACACCTGAATATGTTCGGGGCATATTTGTTGGGAGTAATACTTATCGAGTGCGTGTGTGTTTCTTATAGCAAAGCCATTGAGGGGAATCGTACCTCTGATTTTGGCGTTGTAATCCGGGGACAATATTTATCGAGATTGTTTCTGCTTGATATTATAAATTTATGATCACAAGAGATTTTCTTAAAGTCCTGACTAGTTCATGATGCTAATAGGTTAGGAATGCAATTATTTAAGTGAATATTTAATATAAATTGTGGGCACTCATAACTTTCATCGTTGGGCAGTTAGTACCACAAACTGAAGGTTTTTATTTAGCGCATCAGGTAAATTATGAGCTGATGATTAACAAAAATAGTTTATTAAACTCTTGTATTTAGTATGATGCTATTCTCAGATATTTTCATTAAACATCTGAACTTTTAAGTAAAGTTTATAACAGGTCAAAGAGGCCACATAGAAATAATTATATCACAATCAGGTATTCGTGGTATGTATTTTTGGACTCGGAAAACTAAACTATATGTTATTTCATACGTACACGTTTATACGTATTGTATACTTTTTAACAAATTTTCACGTGAACAGGATTTTTTCTTTTCTGTTTCATAAGCGTGTGACACTAGCCAATCCCAGGCTGTACGGTAAAGTACACGACAATACAGTTCCTGATGGTGCAGTTCGTTGAACAGCAATGGTAAAAAGTGGATCGCCACCATAAAGTATAATTTGATGAGTCGTTTCAACTGCATGTAAACATTCTTTCTTGGGTATAAACATGGCAGCCGAATTTATTGGTCATAAATTGTTTATTAAATGGCTAACGTCCAATTCCACACTTCCTAGAAGGTCAGATCATTTATTTTATTTATTTTGCTAAAAGCTATTCGAGGACTATCTGAACTAGTTATTGCAAATTTACAAATGACAGACTTAAGGGAAGGCAGCTGGTCAACACCCCCCACCTTCAACTCTTGGACTATTTTCAACAACGGAAAAAGGGATTGACTGTTACATTATAACGCCTTCACGGTTTGAAAGGCGAGCATATTCGGTGTGACGGGGATTGAATCCCGTCGACGTTAAAAGCAATCTACAATTGAATTATTGTATGTGTATTAATAAATATTTTTCTAGCAGTATTATTACTGTAATTTATTTAACATATTTAAACAAATACTAAATATTTGTGATGAAAGGTTCTCTTCCAAGCTTCACTTTAACGTGGCAAGTGAAAGTTATTTGAATATATATTTCAACGGATATCAAATAATGACGGACTATAAGTCTTTCAAAATCTCAAAACAAACAAACTTTAATCTAAAACAAAATTTACACTCCACAGGTTCTGACGTCAATGCGAACTGAAATAAGTTTAAGTTATTGTTTCTCAATCCATCGCAAAATTAAATTTGTAAATATGCAATATTATCATGATATACAATCAAGAAAACTGTTCAAAAACACAAGGTTATTCAAGTCAGATCGTGAAAAATGGTGTGAGAGCTTTATTATTTTAAAGTACGTTTATTTGATTACGCTTAAAGTTGATGGTTAACTGACGAGAACATGTACATCAAAGGAAGAAATCCAGCTTTATTCAGTATGAAAGTATAAAACCGTTTTTGAATAAATTCGCGTCAGGCGTTATACATTGAAAACTCATGAAAACTAAATTAAAAATGACGAAACTAAATTGTTAGTTTAACAAGTTTCATAATTTTTAACCATCTTTTCGAAACGTATGAAAACATTCGTTTTGAATATTTTACTAATCGTGCTCGTATTTGAGTATTAAAATGTTTAATGTGATTCGTGTTTGTTTTATGTGACTGACTTACACTATGTAACACATTTTGTTTCCAGATAGTATGTGTTATTTCTTAATCACTAATGTTGTAAAAGTATAGAAAATGGCCATTTTTCCCTTCAAAGTTTGCTTTTGTGACCTGATTAATGAAATTTATAAATAAACCAATTTTCTATATAAAAATGGACAAATTTGAACATTTTAATTTACATAAGATCTATATAAAACAACATATGAATCAAGATTTACATGTATTTATACTAAAGTTATACAAAATTGTTTAGGAGTAAGTAGTTTTTCGTGATTTGCGACTGTAATGTAAATCACTTTCACGTACCAGACCAAAGATTATTGAGAAAAAATGCATCCTCATTATTTTATAAATTCAGCTATTTCTAAAAGTATAATTAGGTTGTAACGAGATAAAATACACAATTTTAGTGTAGGAAGTTTTGTTTTTTGAACTTCGCATAAAGCTACTCGATGGGTATCTCCGCTAGGCGTCCCTAATTTCGCAGTGTGAGACCAGAGGAAAAGAAGCTGGTCATCACCACCAACCGCCAACTTTTGTGCTACTCTTTTACTAACAAACAGGAGGATTGACCATCACATTATAACACCCCCCAAAGCTGAAAAGTAGAGCATATATGGTGTAACAAGGATTCGAACACGCGACCCTTTGATTAGGAATCGAACGCCTTGACACGCTTGGCCATGCCGGGCCGCACACAAATCACTACGATTTTCCACCTTTGGTTTATGTAATGTAGATTGTGCTTAATTGTATATCTCATATATTATAGTAAATAATTCAGAAATACGAACAAACATAAAAGGGTATTTAAAATATGATAGCATTGTACTTTTATCATATTATTGAAGTTATTTGTAGAAATAAAATAAATAACAAATATCCACACAATGATTGGACAGCTCATGTTCTAATAATTAATAATCTTATTTACTGAATATAATTCACATTTCACTAGATGTCAGGGCAGTTTAGGTGTATGATGTCACCCTTATATTGTTTTCAATAGATAAATAATTTATGTACAACTTGACTTTAAAAACAAAAAAGTAAATAATGAAACAATTAAAATGATTTTTATCAAATAACCTGAAACTTTAGACAATTAAAAATGTTTGTGAAACAGGAATTGGCTATTATAAATTTAGTTAACACCACTGTGTTCTTTAGTAGCAAATCATATATTAAGATGTTCTTTTGGTTAAAGTATTCATGTGGTCATCAATTGTATGTCTACACAGTGAGTTGGGGTGAAGTGGAGGTGGAGAGCGTGGGTTCTCGAAATGTCCCCTTAACGTTGGTTCAATGCTCCGAGGTACTTGTACCGTCCAGGAGGGACCATTCCACCTTCACTGACCTCCAAATATTCAAAAAATAGAAAACAACAACGTATATTTCATTTATTAGCCTAATTTGTTAAAAGAAGTAAAAAAATTTTTGTGGTTAAAATTGGTATTTTAGGACTTTCGTTATCTGCCACTAGAGGGGGAACAGTATAATTTGCTCGTTTTTTATTAACTGTGAAACTACAGAAAGAGGCTATCTCTAATCAGCCCACATTTGTTATCTATCCCTGTTTTCAAGCATTCTAATACACATTGTATGTCCTACTAGTAAGACTAGTTTCATTTATGAACACGTGTAATAAGTGAATTTTTTTTTTTTTAAATTATTGTTACGCTAAGAAATATCATTCGTAAGATGATAAACTATGCCACAAGAAGCAACTAAAACGCTTGTGAATTTTCGTTCCAAACATATGTGATGTCAAAGAGTCATTTTACATGTACTGGAGAGTATTGCATGATAACAGAAGAGTCATAAAATAATTATAAAACACGAAGTACAAGTTCATGATAGGAATAAGAAACGTTCACCATTATACTTAACTAAAAGTTTTCAAACGAAACTTCCTGGCTTATGTCAACTTACTTTAGTTCAAAAGAAAATATCTATAAGGTCCGGCATGGCCAGGTGGGTTAAGGCGTTCGACTCGTAATTTGAGAGTCACGGTTTCGAATCCCCGTCGCACGAAAGATGCTCGCCCTTACCGCCATGGGGACGTTATAAAGTGACGTTCAATCCGTTGGTAAAAGAGTAGCCCAAGAGTTGGCGGTGGATGGTGAAGACTATCCTTACAGTACTGAATTAGGGACGGCTAGCACAGAGAGCCCTCGAGTTGAGTAGCTATGTGCGAAATTCAAAAAACAAACAAACATTCTCATTGTAAGTTGAAGTATTGATGTTTGTACAAGAACTTACAAACACGATTTCTTAACTTCCGCTAAGATCTGAAGAGAGTATTAATTTCTATAAATAACTGAAGACATTTTACTGTTCCAGTTCTCATTACTTGACTTACATGGAGAAACTTCCTATTTCCACATCATCTAAAAAAAAAAAGTAAAACACAAATTTGTACGGGACGGAGGTTAGGTGAAAATGGTTGTCAACCTTACTGACTGTAGCTATTTCGATTTTTATGCTAGGGTTGGGCGTATAATTGAACAGGGTATTGACTCTCTTATAATGACAAAAAAGAATACTCAATAAACGCGGATGTAATTAGTTCTAAAATCCGCTAAGAGACGAAGCCATGAGCTGAAAGATTGTACTTGAAAAAACAAAAATTTATGGGCCGTTTGGAGCAGCTAAAGATAAAAGACGCTAATGTTTGGAAAAGGTAGCAAATTATTTCTCCTTTGTAGCGTTTGGCACGTGGAGAGAATAGAAGACGAGGGGAAATAAGTTAATGATATATATATATATACACACAAGTACACAGCCATATTGCGCACAAAAATACAAACACACTCGCGATGAGCATATTGTAGGAAGCACAAAACTACACAATAGGCTGTCTTTGCTATGTGTACTTCTGGGAATTGAGTTCCTTGTTTTGTCGTTAGGAAATCTGTAATCTTTTGCCAGCCCGACAGAAAACATGGAGAACGTAAACAGTAAGAATACAAGAATTATTATGGCAGGGTTGAAAGTCATAATTAAGTGTGTTTCAAATAAGATATTGTTTCTGTTTTAATATTGTTGTTGTTTTTTCTGTGACACGTTAAGAGCAAGGGAATCATTTTTATATTTCTATTAATGGAGGTTCATCAGTAGTTTTATTGTAGAGATGAAACTGTTTTATTAGAAATAGAAACATATCTGGTTTTAAAATTATTTGCTGCGTAATTCCGACAAAATCAACAAATTCATTTCTTCTCTTCTTTCAGCCACGAATCTCCTGAGCTTAACACGATTTTACGTCATTGCACGTGTTGTTCACCAGACTCTTCTAATCATTCATAGCGGCCCAAAACAAACTTACCAACTTTCGACAGCCAGAAAATTTAACAATTAACGTATTCTTAGCGGTGATCGATTTTAGTGCAATATTGGTTTGGTTTGTTTTGAATTTCGCGCAGAGATACTCGAGGGCCTCCAGCGCTAGCCGTCCCTAATTTAGCAGTGTGAGACCAGAGGAAAGGAAGTTAATCATCACCACCCACCGCCAACTTTTTGGTTTCTCTTTTACCAACAAATAGTGGAACTGACGGTAACTTTATAACCCCCCTCGGCTAAAAGGGTGAGCACGTTTGGTGCGACCAGGATTCGAACACGCGACCCGCTGATTACGAGTCGAACGCCTCAACACGCTTGGCCATGCCGGGCCGCACACAAATCACTACGATTTTACACATTTAGTTTATGTAATGTAGATTGTACTTAATAGCATATTTCATATATTATAGTGAATAATTCAGAAAGACAAATAAACATAAAATTGTATTTAAAATATAATAACATTGTACTTTTATCATATTATTGAAGTTATTTGTAAAAATAAAATAAATAACAAATGTCCACACAATAATTTAACAGCTCATGTTCTTATAATTAATAATCTTATTTACTGAATGTAATTCACATTTCACTAGATGTCAGGGCAGATTAGGTGTATGATGTAACCCATACAGTGTTTTCAATAGATAAATAATTTATGTACAATTTGACTTTAATAACAAGAAGTAAATAATAAAACAATTAAAATGATTTTTATCAAATAACCTGAAACTTTAGACAATTTAAAAGGTTCGTGAAACAGGAATTGGACTATAAATTTAGTTAACACCACTGTGTTCTTTAGTAGCAAATCATATATTAACATGTTCTTTTGGTTGGAGTTTTTAGTGGGGTCGACCCCAACCACTGTGTGGGTATGCGTGGTACTATACTTCATGGTCTAGGATCCGTATAGTGTCCTCCCTATTAATTGTATGACCCTGGCATGTGGTCATCGATTGTATGCCTACACAGTGAGTTGGGGTGAAGTGGAGGTGGAGAGCGTGGGTTCTCGAAATGTCCCCTTAACGTTGGTTCAATGCTCCGGGGTACTTGTACCGTCCAGGAGGAACCATTCTACCTTCATTGACCTCCAAATAATCAAAAAATAGAAAATAAAAACGTATATTTCATTTAATTTATTAGCCTCATTTGTTAAAACAAGAAAAAAATTTATTGTGGTTAAAATTGGTATTATAGGAATTTCGTTATCTGCCACTAGAGGGGGAACAGTATAATTTGCTCGTTTTTTATTAACTTTGAAACTACAGAAAAAGGCTATCTGTAATCAGCCCACATTTGTTATCTATCTCTGTTTTCAATCATTGTAAGTACTACTGGGAAATTCGTTTTATTTATGAACAAGTCTAATAAGTGGATTTTTTCTTTAAAATCATTGTAATACTAAGAAATATCTTTCGTAATATGATAAACTATGACACAAGAAAAAACTAAAACGCTTGTGATTTTTTTTTCCAAACTAATGTAATGTCAAAGAGTCATTTTACATGTACTGGTGTGTATTGCATTATAACAGTAGAGTCATAAATTAATTATAAAACACGAAGTACAAGATCATGACAAGAATGTGCAGTCAATCCCACTGTTCATTGGTAAAAGAACAGCCCAAGAGTTGGTGGTGATGGCTTGCTGCCTTCCCTCTAGTCTTACACTGTTTATATCTGATTTATCTCACTTTTACCATTATAGTTAACTAAATGTTTTCAAATGAAACTTACTGGCTCATATCAACGTTCTTTATTTTAAAGAAAACCTCTACAAGGCCCGGCATGGCCAGGTGGGTTAAGGCATTCGACTCGTAATCTGAAGGATACGGGTTCAAATCCCCGTCGTTCCAAATTTAGCAGTGTAAGACTAGAGGGAAGGCAGCTAGTCATCACCACCCATCGCCAACTGAGAATGATAATTTTGCTACAGGGTGAACCACAAAAAACGAATAAAGAGTTTAGAATATTTTGAAGAGCAAAACAGTAATCAATTATTTAAACAAAGATATAAATTAACTTAAGAGACAATCCAAGGAGTATTCACGACTTTCTGATGTTTCAACACTTATTCCATGATAATACTCTTCTAAGTTTATTATTAGCGTGTTTCAATTCCTTTAGTTATTTTGGTGAAAGTATGAAGCTATAATAGGGCTTTGCATGGCCAGGTGGTTAAGGCACTCGAATCGTAATCTGAGGGTCGCGGGTCTGAGTCCTAGTCAGACCAAACATGCTCGTCCTTTCAGCCGTGGGAGCTTTGTAATTATGTGGTCAATCCCACTATTCGTTGGTAAAAGAGTAGCCTAAGAGTTGGCGATGACTAGCTGCCTTCCCTCTAATCTTACACTGCTAATTGTAGCGCGACGGGGATTCGAGCCCGTGACCTTCAGATTACGAGTCGAACGCCTTATAACCCACCTGGCCATGCCGGACCTTATAGAGATTTTCTTTTCAACTAAAGAAAGTTGATATGAACCAGTAAGTTTCATTTGAAAACATTTAGTTAACTATAATGGTAAAAGTGGGAGATTATATTTGTGTTCAAAGAGAGAGAAACAGATATAAAACAGTGTATGACTAGAGAGAAGGCAGCAAGCCATCACCACCAACTCTTGGGCTATTCTTTTACCAATGAACAGTGGGATTGACTGCACATTCTTGTGATAAACGTGTACTTCGCGTTTTATAACTAATTTATGACTCTACTGTTATCATGCAATACACTCCAGTACATGTAAAATGACTCTTTGACATTACATTTGTTTGGAACGAAAATTCACAAGCGTTTTAGTTTCTTCTTGTGTCATTGTTTGTCATATTACGAAAGATATTTCTTAGTATTACAATGATTTTAAAGAAAAATCCACTTATTAGACTTGTTCATAAATGAAACGAGTTTTCCCAGTGGCACTTACAATGATTGAAAAAGGGTTACATAACAAATGTGGGCTGATTACAGATAGCCCCTTTCTGTAGTTTTACAGTTAATAAAAAAAACGAGCAAATTATACTGTTCCCCCTCTAGTGGCAGATAACGAAAGTCATAAAATACCAATTTTACCCACAATAAATTTTTTTCTTGTTTTAACAAATGAGGCTAATAAATGAAATATACGTTTTTATTTTCTATTTTTTGAAGGTGGAATGGTTCCTCCTGGACGGTACAAGTACCCCGGAGCATTGAACCAACGTTAAGGGGACATTTCGAGAACCCACGCTCTCCACCTCCACTTCACCCCAACTCACTGTGTAGACATACAATTGATGACCACATGCCAGGGTCATACAATTAATAGGGAGGACACTATACGGATTCTAGGCCATGAAGTATAGTACCACGTATACCCACACAGTGGTTGGGGTGGACCTCACTGAAAACTTTAATCAAAGGAACGTCTTAATATATGATTTGCTACTAAAGAACACAGTGGTGTTAACTAAATTTATAGGTCAATTCCTGTTTCACAAACCTTTACAATTGTCTAAAGTTTCAGATTGTTTGATAAAAATCTTTTTAATTGTTTTATTATTTACTTCTTGTTCTAAAAGTCAAGTTGTACATAAATTATTTATCTATTGAAAACAATATATGGGTGATATCATACAACTGAACTGCCCTGACATCTAGTGAAATGTGAATTACATTTAGTAAATAAGATTGTTAATTATTAGAATATGAGCTGTTAAATTATTGTGTGCATATTTGTTATTTATTTTATTTCTACAAATAACTTCAATAATATGATAAAAGTACAGTGTTATTATATTTTAAATACAATTTTATGTTTATTTGTCTTTCTGTATTATTTACTATAATATATGAAATATGCTATTAAGTACAATCTACATTACATAAACTAATTATTTAATATCTTAGTAATCGAAGAACGGCCCGGCATGGCCAAGCGTGTTGAGGCCTCGACTCGTAATCAGCGGGTCGCGTGTTCGAATCCTGGTCGCACCAAACGTACTCACCCTTTAGCCGCGGGGGTTGTAAAGTTACCGTCAGTTCTACTATTTGTTGGTAAAAGAGAAACCAAGGAGTTGGCGGTGGGTGGTGATGATTAACTTCCTTTCCTCCTGTCTGACACTATTAAATTAGGGACGGCTAGCGCAGGTAGCCCTCGAGTATCTCTGCGCGAAATTCAAAAGAAACCAAATCAAATTTCGCTAAAATCGATCACCGCTTAGAATACGTTAGTTGTTAAATTTTCTGGCTGTCGAAAGTTGGTAAGTTTGTTTTGGGTCGCTATGAATGATTAATAGAGTCTGGTGAACAACACGTGCAATGACGGAAAATCGTGTTAAGCTCAGGAGATTCGTGGCTGAAAGAAGAGAAGAAATGAATTTGTTGATTTTATCGGAATTCCGCAGCAAATAATTTTAAAACCAGGTATGTTTCTATTTGTAATAAAACAGTTTCATCTCTACAATAAAACTACTGATGGACCTCCATTACTAGAAATATAAAATGATTCCCTTGCTCTTAACGTGTCACAGAAAAACAACAACAGTATTAAAGTAGAAACAATATCTTATTTGAAACACACTTAATTATGACTTTCAACCCTGCCATAATAATTCTTGTATTCTTACTGTTTACGTTCTCCATGTTTTCTGTCGGGCTGGCAAAAGATTACAGATTTTCTAACGACAAAACACGGAACTCAATTCCCAGAAGTACACATAGCAAAGACAGCCTATTGTGTAGTTTTCTGCTTCCTACAATATGCTCATCGCGAGTGTGTTTGTATTTTTGTGCGAAATATTTCTGTGTACTTGAGTATATATATATATATCATTGACTTATTTCCCCTTCGTCTTCTATTCTCTCCACTTGCCAAAGGCTACAAAGAAGAAATAATTTGCTACCTTTTCTAAACATTAGCGTCTTTTATCTTTAGGTGCTGCAAACGGCACGTAGATTTTTGTTTTTTCAAGTACAATCTTTCAGCTCATGGCTTCGTCTCTTAGCGGATTTGAGAGCTAATTATGTCCGCGGCTATTAAGTATTCTCTTTTGTCATTATAAGAGAGTCAATACCCTGTTCAATTATACGCCCAACCCTAGCATAAAAATCGAAATAGCTACAGTTAGTAAGGTTGACAACCATTTTCACCTAACCTTCACCCCGTACAAATTTGTGGTTTACTTTTTTTTTTTTTAGATAATGTGGAAATAGGAAGTTTGTCCATCTAAGTCAAGTAATGAGAACTAGAACAGTAAAATGTCTTCAGTTATTTATAGAAATTAATACTCTCTTCAGATCTTAGCGGAAGTTAAGAAATCGTGTTTGTAAGTTCTTGTACAAACATAAATACTTCAACTTACAATGAGAATGTTTGTTTGTTTTTTGAATTTCGAACAAAACTACTCGACTCGAGGGCTCTCTGTGCTAGCCGTCCCTAATTCAGCAGTTTAAGACGAGAGAGACGGAGGCTAGTCTTCACCATCCACCGCCAACTCTTGGGCTACTCTTTTACCAACGAATAATGGGATTGAACGTCGCTTTATAAAGCTCCCACGGCTATAAAGGCCAGCATGTTTCGTGCGACGGGGATTCGAACCCGTGACTCTCAGATTAACGAACGCTTTAACCCACCTGACCATGCCGGACCTTATAGAGATTTTCTTTTCAACTAAAGTAAGTTGATATGAGCCAGTAAGTTTCCTTTGAAAACATTTAGATAAGTATAATGGTGAAAGTTTCTTATTCCTGTCATGAACTTGTACTTCGTTTGTTAGGGACGCCTAGCAGAGATACCCATCGAGTAGCTTTATGCGAAGTTCAAAAATCAAAACCTTCTTTAATATAATTGTGTATTTTATCTGGTTACAACCTAATTATAATTTTAGAAATAGCTGAATTAATAAAATAATGAGGATGAATTTTCTCTCAATAATCTGGGGTCTGGTACGTGAAAGTGATTTACATTACAGTCTCAAATCTCGAAAAACTACTCACTTCTAAGCATTTTTGTATAACTTTAGTATAAATACATGTAAATCTTGATTCATATGTTGTTTTATACAGATCTTATGTAAATTAAAATGTTCAAATTTGTCCATTTTTTATATAGAAAATTGGTTTATTTATAAATTTCATTAATCAGGTCACAAAAGCAAACTTTGAAGGGAAAAATGGCCATTTTCTATACTTTTACAACATTAGTGATTAAGAAATAACACATACTATCTAGTAACAAAATGTGTTACATAGTGTAAGTCAGTCACATAAAACATACACGTGTCACAATAAACATTTTAATACTCAAATACGAGCACGATTAGAAAAATATTCAAAACGAATGTTTTCACACGTTTCGAAAAGATGGCTAAAAATTATGAAACTAGTTAAACTAACAATTTAGTTTCGTCATTGTTAATTTAGTTTTCATGAGTTTTCAATGTATAACGCCTGACGCGAATTTTTTCAAAAAACAATTTTATACTTTCATACTGGATAAAGCTGGATTTCTTCCTTTGATGTACATGTTCTCGTCAGTTAACCACCAACTCTAAGCCTAATCAAAACAACGTACTTTAAAATAATCAAGCTCTCTCACAATGTTTCACGATCTGACTTGAATAACCTTGTGTTTTTAAACAGTTTTCTTGATTTTATATCATGATAACATTGCATATTTACAAATTTAATTTTGCGATGCTTTGAGAAACAATAACTTAAACTTATTTCAGTTCGCATTGACCTCAGAACATGTGGAGTATAAATTTTGGTTTAGATTAAAGTTTGTTTGTTTTGAGATTTTGAAACACTTATAGTCCGACATTATTTGATATGCGTTGAAATATATAATCAAATATATTTCACTTGCCACATTAAAGTGAAGTTTGGAAGTGAACCTTTCATGACAAATATTTAATATTTGTTTAAATATGTTAAATAAATTACAGTAATTATACTGCTAGAAAAATATTTATTAATACACATATAATAATTCAATTGTAGATTGCTTTTAACGTCTACGGGATTCAATCCCCGTCACACCGAATATGCTCGCCTTGAAACCGTGAAGGCGTTATAATGTAACAGACAATCCCTTTTTTCCGTTGGTGAAAATAGTCCACGAGTTGAAGGTGGGTGGTGTTGACCAGCTGCCTTCCCTAAATCTGTCATTTGTAAATTTGCAATAACTAGTTCAGATCGTCCTCGAATAGCTTTTAGAAAAATAAATAATCTGACCTTCTAGGAAGTGTGGAATTGGACGTTAGCCATTTAATAAACAGGGTATGATCAATAAATTCAGCTGCCATGTTTATACCCAAGAAACAATGTTTACATGCAGTTGAAGCAACTCATCAAATTATACTTTATGGTGGCGATCCACTCTTTACCGTTGCTGTTCAACGAACTGCACCATAAGGAACTGTATTGTCGTGAACTTTACCGTACAGCCTGGGATTCACTGGCGTCACACGCTAATGAAACAGAAAAGAAAAAAATATTTGTTCACGTGAAAATATGTTAAAAAGTATACAATACGTATAAACGTGTTCGTATGAAATAACATATAGCTTTAGTTTTCCGAGTCCAAAAATACATACCACGAATACCTGGTTGTGATATAATTATTTCTATGTGGCCTCTTTGACCTGTTATAAACTTTACTTAAAAGTTCAAATGTTTAATGAACATATGTGGGAATAGCATCAAACATGCCCCGAACATATTCAGGTGTGTTTAAATATAGAAATTTTGGCGTAAAGAATTGTCGTTACCTATAGTTCACGTTTTGTGCCGAAATAATCTCACCCAAAAAACGTTAACGTACACCCAATATTTTCTATATCCATATTAGTAAAAACAAAAACAGACACACAACCTGGCCTCTAAAGCTCCTATGGTAAAACCAATGCTTTCGGTCTGCACTTAGCCATCTTACGATATTTCCATTTGAATACGTCAGATCCGGGCCAGTGCTGTGAGCTTTTACGTTTTTCTTTCTCTTTTCATAGAAAATAGGTATGCTCGAAATAATCCTAATGGAATATTGAATCATACAACGCTAACTTTAAAAAGTAATATTTATATGTGAGTTTGTTTATCCAGACGTTAAAGTTTTTCATTCGTTGTTTGAAGTTAAGTTACAAAGCTACACAAGTATCGAAACTCGTTTATTAGCGTTGTTAATCCGCAGACATTACGCTGTGCTTATGGGGATGGGGCGCCATTTTTTACTTTAAACAAAAAGATTGTAACAAAACATTTATGTAACTCCAAATAAACACTTGAGACATGTCACACTTGATTTTAAAACCCTTACTAATGGACATGATAAAAGAATCATTTGAATAAATTTCTGTTTTATTACTTGAAATGTAAGTGGTCGTAAACATTAGGTGAAATGTCAAAGTTTCATAGTGGACGTTTAGCGCTTTTAGTATTCCTTCTTTAAACACTCGCAGACGTATCCGAATAGTTTTGACATTTATTATAATGTTAATCTTACACTACGAAGAATCAGAGAGAAATTTCCAGTGCCTACCCATCAATTACCTCAGCACTTATCTAATTACACATTATTTACCTTCAGGCACATTTAGATAATTAGACAACATCCTAAACAATATCCGTGTTTTCAAACCCAAGGCAATTTACGTCTACTAAAGAATGTTATTTGTAATAAATGTTAATTTCTTGAAATTTCTACCCTGTTCGACTGTACATACGTAGGAAGTTGACAAAGTGTTACGGTTTTAAACTACAAGTAACGATTTTACTGAATGTAGATTGTATCTGGTTTGATATTTTTACTTTAAACAAAAGCAACAATTTACTGTTTGACACCTTTTTTTTTTTTACAATCCAGGTTTTTATGTGAATTCTGTTCTGTCTTATCTACACAAACATTATCCGAATTGTAGCCGATCATAAACTGTGGACCATTCAAGAAATACTAATGGAAGGCAACAACAAGGCTCAAACACTACCCTTAAATTGTGTAAAATATTCAAGAAATATTGATGGAAGTCAACAATAAGGCTCAAACACTATCCTTAAATTGTGTAAACCATTCAAGAAATACCAACGGAAGGCAACCGCAAAGCTCAAACATTCCTAAGTTATATCATCTTAACATGCTGGGACGGAACTTTTAAGACAAAATTATTTAGTTCTCAATTAAAAACAACATTTTATCAGTGGAACTAGAAACTTTTATATAATCAATTAATTTGACATTGAATGTTTAGTTTCAAACTTCTTAATAGTTTGTTTTAATTTTTTACGGACAAACTCTATAATATTTATCTCTATACTAAATACAACACTTTATCGATGGAAGTAAAACTTGCATAAGATAAAGTAAACTGGTATTAAAGTTTAGTTTTAAATTTTATCATAGAAATTGTTTCGTTAGAAGTGTTAACGGCTAAGACAATTTCTTTATGTTATAAACACAACATGGAGTTGGCTGTTGCTTCTCTATTATAGATGTTTATCAACAGAATTCAGTCCACTTTTGGTCACTCTGTAACGTTCCACTTTTTCAAAAAATTTCAGTGGTGCTTTAGAAACATAGTCTTAAAAAGAGTGTTTACTTCATACATATATATATTTAAATTATTTTATAAAATACATACTAAATAAGGTTTGTTCTGTCTCCCGGCTTCTACCTGATGCCTTAAGAACAAACTTACTTCGCTTTGCATTACATTATATTTTATTATTGGTGGCTCACAGAAAATGAACCATAAACACAAAGTTATTTTCAAAGCCCTTTGTGTCACTTCAAACATAAGACACCACTAAACTATGGTCTATAGTATATCTTCTCACCAACTGGATATTTGCGTGCTTGTCTAGAAATGCATTAGGTTAAATATATTCTGGAAAGTGTAATAGCAGTTAGTAACTGTGAACAAAGTAAACAAATGGAAATTGTTGTCTGAAACGGATCTCGAACAAAATAAAACTTTTTTTTACAATAAACTGTATTTACTGTATTTTAACTATAATACAGGATTGCACATAAGTCTGGTACGTAGGAAAAACATAAGATAAACTACACATAGGAAACATTTTTTTAAATCAAATATCTAAATGTAGACAAAACACCTTTAACTATTTACCAAGTTACAGTATTCTAACAATAAGATACTGAACCATTTTATATTCTTACTTTTAATTTAACTTCATCTTCAGTGGTTTTGTTTTACGTATCCAATTCCAGTGTTTATACTACCTTATTAATAAGATGTTATAATTAATTATACTTTGCTTCAAAGTAACCATAGTTATTTTACAATTAGCAACTGAAGATATGAATTTTTAAAAAACTTAAACTGATCTATGACACAAAACTCATAATATTTTAACTTGTGCATTATTGGAATCCAGATGATTAAAGCGCTCGACTCGAAATCCGAGGGTCGTGGATTCGAAAACCTTTAACACCAAACATGCTCGCCCTTTCAGCCATGGGGGCATTTTAATGTGACGGTCAATCCCACTATTCGTTGATAAAAGAGTAGCCCAAGAGTTGGCGGAGGGTGATGTTGACAAGCTACTTTTCTTCTTGTTTTATACTGCTAAATTAGAGACGGCTAGAGCAGATTGTCCTCGTGCAGCTTTGCGCGAAATTCAAAACAAACAAATAGATATTGTAGATGGAGAAGAAAAATTACTTTTCGTAAACATCCTTAGCCAAACTAATCGAAAATTAAAGAAACTCACAAAAGTTGTGAAATGTTCTAGTGAATCTCTAATTTCTTTACTTTCATAATGTGAATATTTTATTATAATTTCGAATATTAGAAGATAACACGATCATGCTCACCATATTACAAAACAATTGTTTATTGGGTTTAACAGTTTATTGTTATTGGTGAAGCAAAATAAAACAAAAAAGATAGAGGGTTTGTAAGTTTCAGAACTGTAAACGTGTCTGATTTCAGGGTATAACAAACTGGGATATTCGAAAATTATAAAACTTATGGTCTCATAAAGGGGCGCTTTAGAAATTCCAAAAAAAGCGTAGGATGTTTTCAACTACAAGTAAAGGTCAAAAGGTCAATGAACCCGAGCCCTACCTGGTATTTAAAGACCTAAATCCTGGCAAAGAGAAAGTGAAGAAATAGACGTAAATTTATGTTAGCCTTTCTTATAAAGTCTTTAGAATAAAGATGGTGCGTGGATTGGACAATTGACAAGTAATGTGTTACTTAGCAACAGAACCCGTTTACTTGTATATGAAGCGTGGTGCACTAGAACGTTTAATTATGTCTGAATTACGATCTAACGACACGGTGACGTTTGGAAGGTATTTGCGACAGTGGCATTCAAGGGCCATATTACACTCTTGTTTGCTTCATTGATTGGTTGTTCAGAATTAAGCACAACGCTACACAATGAGCTATCTGTACTCTGCTCATCATGGGTATTGAAACCCGTCCACAGATATACTGCTGAGCCATTGGAGGATAATATTAGTTTATAGTAGGTATATAATGTTAGAAAACTTTGTTTATTTTATGTTCATTGTAGGAGATTTCAGAGAAAACATGTTATAGGGAGTTGATACTAGCACTAATTCTTATATCAGTCATATTATATGGAATTTTAGAGGATTCATGTTATAAGAATTATGTATTTGCTTCTTTATGTTTGGGAGAGATTAGTATTAATCTTTATGCCAGACGTATTATAGAAAACTGGTTTTAGTTTTTATATAAAACATAACTTAGGGAGTCTTTATAAATGTTTACACGAGGTACAACGTATATAGGATGTTCAAATGTAAACATATTTTAAGAAGCTGGCACCAGTGTGTGTGTATGTTTTCTTATCGCAAAGCAACATCGGGCTATATATTGAGTCCATCGAAAGAACTCGAACCCCCTAATTTCAGCGTTGTAAATACGTAAACATACCGTTGTACCAGAAGTGGGACGCTGGCACTCCTTTCTAAAAGCAAAATATTGAAACTCGGTTTTTAGCAGTGTGAGTCCGCAGACATACCCTGTTCAACTGGGTGGGCTAATCTGTTGTTAAAAACAATACGTGAATAAATAACTTTACTACTTTAATACGAAGGCTATCTGCACTAACCGTCCCCAATTTAGCAGTGTAAGACTAAAAAGAAGACAACTAGTCATCACCACCCACCGCCAACTCTTGGACTACTCTTTTACCAACAAATAGCGAGATTACCGTTAGATGATTACGTCCACATGGCTGCTAAGAATTTATATATAGGCGTATATTTATTTTTTAGGTTTCCAAGTAGGGTTACTAATAATAAGACGTGCTACCTGTTTCATTTTCTTCTTTAAGTGGGCCCGGCATGGCCAGGTGGGTTAAGGCGTTCGACTCGTAATCTCAAGGTCGTGGGTTCGAATCGCCGTCACATCAAACATGATCGCTTTTTCAGCCGTGGGGCGTTATAACTTGACGGTCAAACCCACTCTTCGTCAGTAAAAGAGTAGCCCAAAAGATGGCGGTGGATGGTGATGACTAGCTGCCTTACCTCTAGTCTTACACTGCCAAATTAGGGACGGCTATCGCAGACAGCCCTCGTGTAGCTTTGAACGACATTCAAAACAAACAATATTTGCGTGTTTCATTATTCACTGTTTAATGGGGTAGCTACGCTGTGCCCATTGCGAGGATCGTGTCTCAAAAAATATAAGTTATTCCACTGTAATAAAAACCACCAATATTCTGTTTAAAGTTATAATTTTGAGTTTTAAATATAAAAAATGAACTAGACAGAGTGAAGTAAAATTCATTAAATGTGTTGAAATTTTATTAAGTAAAATAAAATAAATAAAAATAAAAATAACAGAAATATATTTTCGAACGGTTCTCAATTCAAATTCTACTTTTGTTTACACAAGTAAAAACTATGAATGGGAAATAATGTTTTCACTACGAATAATTTTACAAATGGAAGATATATCCATCCCAGCCTAGCTCAAGGGTTAGCTCGAAAATTATAAAGTTAAAATGCTGTGTTCGATTCCACCTGTTAATATACCGCAGGTAGTATATTTGGCATATCTACAATAAAATGTAAGTTCATGAAAACGCTAGCTCTATTTACTCACTAAGTAAAAATAACAAATACATGAAACTTGTTCGTACTAAATTAATATATCGAATTGAAATGTGCTACTGATGTAAGCAATAAGTAACAAGACAGTCGGAATTCCAAATGTCAGCTACAGTCTAAGATTTTACACTTTTATCATGAAAACTCAGTTTCTTAAAACTTTGTTTTCTTGAATTTCGCGCAAAGCTACTCGAGGGCTATCTGCGCTAGCCGTCCCTAATTTAGCAGTGTAGGACTAGAGGGAAGGCAGCTAGTCATCACCACCCACCACAAACTCTTATTCTACTCTTTTACAAACGAATAGTGGGATTGACCGTAACATTATAACGCCCCCACGGCTGGGAGGGCGAGCATGTTTGGCGCGACTCGGGCGCGAACCCGCAACCCTCAGATTACGAAGCGCAAGCCTTAACGCGCAAGGCCATGCCAGGCCCTAATCGTGTTTCTAGTTTTATTATTTGACTTAACCGATATCACAAACAAAGCTGAAGGAAACAAAACAAAGAAAAGGCTTTAGTGTCGACAGCAGGCCACCAAAATACATTCTGTATCGTATATCAGTATTATGTAATTCTTTTCACTTTATTTACTAAGGTTCTTTTTTCAGTTACCTATTCTACAGAAGATAACTTTTCCAGTAACGTATAAAACCTCGAGAAAATAATGTATTTAGGTTATACAGAAAAGTTCTCTCGTTTTAATGGTCTATTTATTAAAATATAGTAAGTTATATGCTAAAGAAACGAACGTGCACTTCCCTGTTTCAATATATTTATAGATATACACCCGATTTACGCTTAAAGAATTTATATGTATAAAACAAAACAACCGATCGATACCCAATGTCAGTTTTTAGAAATCCATAGTATGGTTGGTAACATCAGATTAGACGATTGCCGCTAAAACAACAACATGAATTTCTAATCAGTGATGACGAGAAACCCACTTGTTGAGAAAATTTATATGCAAAAACGGCTCGTTTGGGCTGAAACACAAGCAATTAACACAGCATTACATCCACCACTATACTGGTACAGATATGTAGATGACACGGTTGCGGGATTCAAATCTACGGAACACATACTTAATTTTTTCAATCACATTAACTCTATACATCCCAACATTAACTTCACATGTGAACAGGAAGAAAACAATCAAATATCATTTCTTAACCTCAAAATTACAAGAACTGATACACAATTTCAAACAGAAATCCACCGAAAAATCACCCATACTGGACTATACATTCCTTGGGACTCAGCACATGAAACAAAACAAAAACTCAACATACTAAGAAACCAAATAAACACAGCCATAAAACTATGCTCACCAGATAAAATTAACGATGAATTAGACAAAATAAAACAATACTTCACCAACATCAATAAGTTTCCTCCACAAACCGTAGAAAACATTATACGCACACACCTAGACATAAAGCAAAATCAACCACCAACTAAAGTAAATACAGCTCACGAATCAAAAACCACGAAACCATATACTGCTGTATACCATATATTCCGGACATCAGCAAACAAATAACCAACATTTGGCAAAAATTAGTAACAAAATATGACATTCCAATTAATACCAAATTTATTCAAAAACCCGGCACAAAACTAAGGTCTATACTATGTAAAACTACACTGACAAACACAACACCAACATTATTTATAAAATACAATGTGATAACTGCCACGACTTCTATATTGAGAAACAAGTAGAAAATGGAAACCAGAATCAAAGAACATAAAAGTCACCTTCACACGTTTTCGAACACTGCAAGTCAAATAAACACAACATAACCATAGAAAACACTCAAATACTAAATAAAGAAACAAACATAAACAAACGCAAAATTAAAGAAGCCTTACTTATACAACAACTTAAACCCAAAATAAACCAATATAAAGGAACGCCTTTATACCTATATTAATAAAATAAAATAAATAAAATTATATATTCAAACATCTAACACCGCCCTCTACATTTCGACACACAGTTACACAACCCCTTTCAAACATGTGGTCAGCTTCCGGTCAGTTACCTCTTTCTTTGTGAACCTGACGATGACCGAAGAAGGTCGAAACGTTGTTCGCTCTTCTATGTAAAAGTGTTTTCTCAGCCCAAACGAGCCGTTTTGCATATAAACATGAATTTCTGAACTGTTTTAAACAAACTTCTGTCGTTTTGATACTGTGTGCTTTACCTCGGTTTTATTTAAACAGAAACTTGCTCAGAAACAAAATTTCTGATAATATACTTATTTCTCCTCTATGAAAAATAAAAACTTTATAAGAAGGGAGAAAAACTCTATCACCTCAGAAAGCAAATTAAAGAAGACTATGGGCCGGCGTGGTTAGGTGAGTTAAGGTGTTCAACTAGTAATCTGAATATCACGGGTTCGAATCCCAGTCACACCAAACATGCTCACCCTGTTAGCCTTGGGAGCATTATAACGTCACGGTTAATCCCATTATTGGTTGGTAAAAGAGTAGTCCAAGAGTTGGCGGTGGGAGGTGATAACTCGCTGCCTTCTCTCTAGTCTTACACTGCTAAATTAGGGGCAGATAGCCCTCGTGTATTTTTGATAGAAATTCTAAAAAACAAACAAACAAATAGAAGACTATTGAAACAGTTACATCGTGAGCACGTGCCTAGTAATCAAATTATTCTATTAATGAATCCTTATCGTATCCTGTGAAGAGGATATTAAAAATAATACTTAAATTACAAAGTAATTTTGTTGCTCTCACAAACAACTTATACGTATTACTGAGAGTGATTGTCTTCGTACTCATAAAGGTTTGTAATGTGATTGTAACTATATGTCTTCTAACGTACATTTACAGTATGAAGATTTAATGAAAGATGATGAATTTTCTTAGAAAGTCAGAACCTTAATAACTCCTATAGCATATCCTCAATAGCTTGTTTAATAATGTTTTAAATTACATGATTAATAATGACTCTATTTTTTTCTAATATTCTTGAACATCTACAGTTGCTCTTAATTTAATATGTATACAAATATATATAATATAACCATAACATTTAAACCAAAACAAAATACATTAAAATTCAATTTACTATGTCACTAGTTAAGGCTATCGTACAGGGTGTTTGGAAAGTCAATATGCAGTTTTGTAATCATATTTTATTCAGTCTATTTCAAGCCAGCAACTGGTAGCGGTGTTTAGAAACAAAATAAGAAAGATCCAGGCCTGTATTGATGCCAACGGGTGTCACTTTCAACATTGTTTATAATTGTCATTCATATTTACCTCCTGTATTCTGTATTGAAACATGTCTGTTAATAAATATATAAGTGCACAGTGACTTTCCGAACACCCCGTACTTACCAACATAAAGACTGAACAATACAATGGAAGGTGCGATCATTCACATATATTGAATATATTTTAGTGAAACTAACTAAATACATTCAAATGAATTTAAATATATTTGTATATATATGGTATTTATTATTTAATTATACAAATAAGACCAACTATTACTGACCCGTAATGGCCAGGTAGTTAAGGCACTTGACTCGTAATCTGAGGGTCACGGGTTCGAATCCCCTTCACACGAAACATGCTCGCCCTTTCAGTAGTGTAAGCGTTATAAAGCGACAGTCAATTCCAGTATTTGTTGGTAAAAGAGTAGCTCAAGAGTTTGCGGTGGGTAGTGATGACTAGCTGCCTTCCTTCTAGTGTCACACTGTTAAATTTTCTCACTGTTTCTCACTTTAGAAACACCACAACATGGAGTTTGAACGTCGTATGCTAAACTTAGTCTTCACCATTAACATTCTGAAAATTGAATTTGACTATAATTACTGTAATCACATGTACATGTAATAATAAACTAAAGAACACATAAATTACTATAATCATGTATGTATGTGATAATGAAATGAGAAAGAACACATAAATTATTATAACCATGTGTGTATGTGAAAATGAAATGAGGAAGAACACATAAATTATTATAATCATGTGTGTATGTGAAAATGAAATGAGAAAGAACACATAAATTATTATAACCATGTGTGTATGTGAAAATGAAATGAGGAAGAACACATAAATTATTATAACCATGTGTGTATGTGAAAATGAAATGAGGAAGAACACATACATCATTATAATCATGTGTTTGTTTGTTTTTCAATTTCGCACAAAGCTACTTGAGGGTTCTCTGTGCTCGCCGTCCCTAATTTAGTAATGTAAGACTAGAGGGAAGGCAGCTAGTCATCACCACCCACCGCCAACTCTTGGGCCACTTTTTTTACCAACGAATAGTGAGATTGACCGAAACATTATAACACACCCACGGCTGAAACGGCAAGCATCTTTGATGTAACTAGGATTCGAACTTTCGGCCCTCATATTAAGCTTTAACCACCTTGCCACATTTTAAATATTAATCGATCTTGGTATACAATTGTACTAGAAATTTCCTATAACCAATGACGTCATGTGTTAATATAAATGTGAACTGCATTTTACAAGTATTGCTTATGTTTTAAAAAATGTATTCAACATTTACACTTTAAATTAAAATTTTAGAAGTAAGGCTGGTTATAGAATGGAGAGTAATAATAGTAACATTGATTTTAATCAACTGAATTTTTATTCTTGTTTCCAGTAAAAATAATAGAAAATACATACAATGATTTTGTTTTCAGAAAAGTAGTTCAAGTGTTTTTGTTACACCATAATCATAAAGTTAGTACATTTTAATACATATACCTGTTATATATAATCCGGTAAAAGCTGTCTGAGGCAGAATCGCATAGCACTGAGTAAAATTTCCGGCTTAGACATAGTGAACATGCATTTCCTTGATTGGGCCCCGCATGGCCAAGTGTCTTAAGGCGTGCGACTCGAAATCTGATGGTCGCGGTTTCGAATCCCCATCGCACCAAACATTATCGCCCTTTCAGACGTGGAGGCGTTATAATGTGACGGTCATTCCCACTATTCGTTAATAAAAAAAAGCAGCTTAAGAGTCTTACACTGCTAAATTAGAGACGGCTAACGCAGACAGCCCTCGTGTAGTTTTGAGCGAAATTAAACATAAACAGACAAAAAACATTTTATGTCTGATGGTTTTTCGAAATTAAAATCAGCCATAATGATACTCAGTCTCATCTCAGCACTCAGAAATAATTAGCAAATTAGCTTCAAAATAATTAGCTCGCTTTAAAATCTTTGGTGGAAAATCTGAGGTGCAATTATTTATAAAACACTTTCATTGAGATGGGCTATTTTTTCATGTATTCTTATATTCAGAAATAACTTCTTAATAAACTGAGCAATACTTTGCGAGTGAATAACGACAGTAAATCAGCTCTTTTATTTGTATTTGATAACTTTCTATAGATTGAATGTTTTAAGGAAAGGCTTATTATGGCGCCTACTGGTTTCACAACGGGAGTAAAATACGTAGTGGTTATTAGAGTTTCATTGACTTACCGAAGTACCATTGGAAGGAGAGGTTCTAAAATTGGTGTTTACAACAAGTAATACACCTTATGTACTCGTGGGCTAAATGGATAGCAGTCGTTCGTAATTTTAAATTATGGATCGGAGAAAAGGCGGTCAGCCACTAACAACAACAGTCAGAAGGAACGGCTTTCAGAAACCAAATAAGGGCATTTACTGTTACGTCGAAAATGTTTAGTCTCAACAAGTTTCGCTCACCAAACCTTCAGATCCGTGGCCCGACACATTGGTCACCAAACCACTTCTACTTGTCATTTTCTTATGTTTCATTCAAAATCACTGAAGCGATTAACATATACCAACTAGCAAGCAAATAGCAACATTTGTGTTTATAAAATATGTTCAAACATTATGATAGATTAAAAAATGTTTAGACAATTACTGCGCTAAAAAAGCCCGGCATGGCCAGGTGGGTCAAGGCGTTCGACTCGTAAGTTGTGGGTCGCGAGATCGAATCCCCGTCGAACCAAACATGCTCGCCCTTTCAGCCGTGGGGGCGATATAAATGACGGTCAATCCAACTATTCGTTGGTAAAAGAGTAGCCCAAGAGATGGTCGTAGGTGGTGATGACTAGCTGCCTTCCTTCTAGTCTTACACTGCTAAATTAGGAACGGTTAGCGCAGATAGCCCCAGTGTAGCTTTGCGCGAAATTCAAACCAAACGAAACTACACTAAAATCGACCACTGCTGAGAATATGTTAGATATTAACTTTCTTGGCTGTCTAAAGACAGCTTTGAATGATTGGAAGAGTCTGGTGAACAGCTCGAGCAATGACGTAAGGTTGTGTTAAGCTCAAAAGAACAGTGGCTTTAAGAAGAGAAGAAATGGATTTGTTGATTTTATCGGAATTCCGCAGCAAATAATTTTTAATCCAGGTATGTTTCTATTTGTAATAAAACAGTTTCATCTCTACAATAAAACTACTGATGGACGTCCATTAATACAAATATAAAAATGATTCCCTTGCTCTTAACGTGCCACAGAAAAACAACAACAGTATTAAAGTAGAAACAATATCTTATTTGAAACACACTTAATTATGACTTTCAACCCTGCCATAATAATTCTTGTATTCTTACTGTTTACGTTCTCCATGTTTTCTGTCGGCTGGCAAAAGATTACAGATTTTCTAACGACAAAACACGGAACTCAATTCCCAGAAGTACACATAGCAAAGACAGCCTATTGTGTAGTTTTCTGCTTCCTACAATATGCTCATCGCGAATGTGTTTCTATTTTAGTGCGAAATATTTCTGTGTACTTGTGTATATATATATATATCATTAACTTATTTCCCTCGTCTTCTATTCTCTCCACGTGCCAAAGACTACAAAGAAGAAATAATTTGCTACCTTTTCCAAACATTAGCGTCTTTTATCTTTAGCTGCTGCAAACGGCCCATAAATTTTTTGTTTTTCAAGTACAAACTTCATGGCTTCGTATCTTAGCGGATTTGAGAGCTATTTACAGCCGCGGCTATTGAGTATTCTCTTTGTCATTACAAGAGAGTCAATACCCTGTTCAATTATACGCTCAACCCTAGCATAAAATCGAAATAGCTACAGTTAGTAAGGTTGACAACCATTTTCACCTAACCTCCACCCCGTACAAATTTGTGTTTTTTTTGTTTTTTTTAGATAATGTGGAAATAGGAAGTTTGCCCATCTAAGTCAAGTAATGAGAACTAGAACAGTAAAATGTCTTCAGTTATTTATAGAAATTAATACTCTCTTCAGATGTTAGCGGAATTTAAGTAATCGTGTTTGTAAGTTCTTGTACAAACATAAATACTTGAACCTACAGTGAAAATGTTTGTTTGTTTGTTTGTTTTGTAATTTCACACAAAGCTACTCGAGGGCTATCTGTGCTAGCCGTCCCTAATTCAGCAGTGTAAGACTAGAGGGAAGGCAGCTAGTCATCACCACCCACCGCCAACTCTTGAGTCGAACACCTTAACCCACCTGGCCATGCCGGGCCTTGTAGAGCTTTTCTTTTCAACTAAAGAACGTTGATATGAACCAGTAAGTTTCATTTGAAAACATTTAGTTAACTATAATGGTGAAAGTGAGATAATATCAGATATAAAAAACAGTGTAAGACAAGAGAGAAGGCAGCAAGCCATCACCACCAACTCTTGGCTGTTCTTTACCAATGAACAGTGGGATTGACTGCACATTCTTGTCATAAACGTGTACTTCGTGTTTTATAACTAATTTATGACTCAACTGTTATAATGCAATACACACCAGTTCATGTGAAATGACTCTTTGACATCACATTAGTTTGAAAGAAAATTCACAAGCGTTTTAGATGCTTCTTGTGGCATAGTTTATCATATTACGAAAGATATTTCTTAGTATTACAATGATTTTAAAGAAAATCCACTTATTAGACTTGTTCATAAATGAAACGAGTCTTCCCAGTAGCACTTTACAATGATTGAAAACAGAGATAGATAACAAATGTGGGCTGATTACAGATAGCCTCTTTCTGTAGTTTCACAGTTAATAAAAAAAACGAGCAAATTATACTGTTCCCCTCTAGTGGCAGATAACGAAAGTCCTAAAATACCAATTTTAACCACAATAAATTTTTTTCTTGTTTTAACAAATGAGGCTAATAAATGAAAAATATGTCGTTTTTCTATTTTTAGAATATTTGGAGGTCAATTGAGGTGGAATGGTTCCTCGTGTAAGGTAGAAGTATACCGGAGCGATGAACCAAAGTTAAGGGGACATTTCGAGAACCCCGCTCTCCACCTCCGCCCAATGTCACTGTGTGAGCATACAATTGATGACCACATACCAGGGTCATACAATTAATAGGGAGAACACTATATGGATCCTAAGCGATAAAGTATAGTTCCACGTATACACATACAGCTGTCGGGCTCGACTCCACATAAAATTTTAAGTTGTGAAAACTTAAAACTTCAACCAAAAGAATATCTTAATATATGATTTGCTACTAAAGAACACAGTGGTGTTAACTAAATTTATAGTCAATTCTGTTTCACAAACTTTTCAATTGTTTAAAGTTTCAGTATATTTGATAAAAATCACTTTAATTGTTTTATTATTTACTTCTTGCTATTAAAGTCAAGTTGTACATAAATTATTTATCTATTGAAAACACTGTAAGGGTGACATCATACACCTAAACTGCCCTGACATCTAGTGAAATGTGAATTACATTCAGTAAATCAGATTATTAATTTTTAGAACATCAGCTGTGAAATTATTGTGTGGATATTTGTTATTTATTTTATTTCTACAAATAACTTCAATAATATGATAAAAGTACAATGTTATTATAATTTAAATACAATTTTATGTTTATTTGTCTTTCTGAATTATTTACTATAATATATGAAATATGCTATTAAGTACAATCTACATTACATAAACTAATTATGTAATATCTTAGTAAGTGAAGTACGGCCCGCCATGGCCAAGCGTGTTAAGGCGTTCGACTCGTAATCCGAGGGTCGCGGGTTCGAATCCCCGTCACACCAAATATGCTTTCAGCTCTTGGGGTGTTATAATGTGATGGTCAATTCTACTATTTGTTGGTAAAAGTGTAGCCCAAGAGTTGGCGGTTGTTGGTGATAACTATCTGCCTTTCCTCTAGTCTTACATTGCCAAATTAGGGACGGCTAGGACAAATACCCCTCGAATTGCTTTGTGCGAAATTCAAAAAACAAACAAAAAAATGTTTATTTACCATAATTGTGCATTTTATCTAGTTACAACCTAATTATAATTTTAGAGTTAGCTGAATTAATAAAATAATGAGGATGAATTTTCTCTCAATGGCCATTTTCTGTACTTTTACAACATGAGCAATTAAGAAATAACACATACTATCTAGTAACAAAATGTGTTACATAGTGTAAGTCAATCAAATGAAACATAAACGAATCACATTAAACATTTTAATACTCAAATACGAGCACGATTAAAAAAAATATTCAAAACGAATGTTTTCACACGTTTCGAAAAGATGGTTAAAAATTATGAAACTAGTTAAACTAACAATTTAGTTTCGTCATTTTTAATTTAGTTTTCATGAGTTTTCAATGTATAACGCCTGACGCGAATTTATTCAAAAACGGTTTTATACTTTCATATTGGATAAAGCTGGATTTCTTCCTTTGATGTACATGTTCTCGTCAGTTAACCACCAACTCTAAGCCTAATCAAAACAACGTACTTTAAAATAATAAAACTCTCTCACCATTTTTCACGATCTGACTTGAATAACCTTGTCTTTTTTATACAGTTTTCTTGATTGTATATCATGATAACATTGCATATTTACAAATTTAATTTTGCGATGCTTTGAGAAACAATAACTTAAACTTATTTCAGTTCGCATTGACGTCAGAACCTGTGGAGTATAAATTTTGTTTTAGATTAAAGTTTGTTTGTTTTGAGATTTGGAAAGACTTATTGTCCGTCATTATTTGATATCCGTTGAAATATATAATCACATATCTTTCACTTGCCACATTAAAGTGAAGCTTGGAAGTGAACCTTTCATGACAAATATTTAGTATTTGTTTAAATATGTTAAATAAATTACAGTAATTATACTGCTAGAAAAATATTTATTAATACACATATAATAATTCAATTGTAGATTGCTTTTAACGTCTACGGGATTCAATCCCCGTCACACCGAACATGCTCGCCTTTCAAACCGTGAAGGCGTTATAATGTAACAGTCAATCCCTTTTTCCGTTGGTGAAAATAGTCCAAGAGTTGAAGGTGGGTGATGTTGACCAGCTGCCTTACCTTAAGTCTGTCATTTGTAAATTTGCAACAACTAGTTCAGATAAGTCCTCGAATAGCTTTTAGCAAAATAAATAATCTGACCTTCTAGGAAGTGTGGAATTGAACGTTAGCCATTTAATAAACAAAGTATGACCAATAAATTCAGCTGCCATGTTTATACCCAAGAAAGAATGTTTACATGCAGTTGAAGCGACTCATCAAATTATACTTTATGGTGGCGATCCACTCTTTACCATTGCTGTTCAAAAAACTGCACCATAAGGAACTGTATTGTCGTGTACTTTACCGTACAGCCTGGGATTGGCTGGTGTCACACGCTGATGAAACAGAAAAGAAAAAATCCTGTTCACGTGAAAATATGTTAAAAAGTATACAATACGAATAAACGTGTTCGTATGAAATAACATATAGCTTTAGTTTTCCGAGTCCAAAAATACATACCACGAATACCTGATTGTGATATAATTATTTCTATGTGGCCTCTTTGACCTGTTATAAACTTTACTTAAAAGTTCAAATGTTTAATGAAAATATGTGAAAATAGCATCATACTAAATAGAAGAGTTTCATAAACTATTTTTGTTAATCATTAGCTCATAATTTACCTGATGCGCTAAATAAAAACCCTCAGTTTGTGTTACTAACTGCCCAACGATGAAAGTTATGAGTGCCCACAAGTTATATTAAATATTCACTTAAATAATTGCATATCTAACTTATTAGCATCATGAACTAATCAGGACTTTAAGAAAATCTCTTGTGATCATAAATTTCTAATATCAAGCAGAAACAATCTCGATAAATATTGTCCCCGGATTACAACGCCAAAATCAGAGGTTCGATTCCCCTCGATGGACTCAGCAGATATCCCGATGTGTCTTTGCGATAAGAAACACACACGCACTCGATAAGTATTATTCCCAACAAACATGCCCCGAACAAATTCAGGTGTGTTTAAATATACAAATTATGGCGTAAAGAATTGTCGTTACCCATAGTTTACGTTTTGTGCCGAAATAATCTCACCCAAAAAACGTTAAAGTGCACCCAATATTTTCTATATCCATATTAGTAAAACCAAAAACAGACACACAACTTGGCTTCTAAAGCTTCTCTGATAAAAGCAATGCTTTCGGTCTGCACTTAGCCATCTTACGATATTTGCATTTCGATACGTCAGATCCGGGCCAGTGCTGTCAGCTTTTACGTTTTTGTTTCTTTTTTCATAGAAAATAGGTATGCTCGAAATAATCCTAAAGGAATATTGAATCATACAACGCTAAGTTTAAAAAAGTAATATTTATATGTGAGTTTGTTTATCCAGACGTTGAAGTTTTTCATTGATTGTTTGAAGTTAAGCTACAAAGCTACAGAAGTATCGAAACCCGCTTTCTAGTGTTGTAAATCCGCAGACATTACGCTGTGCTTATGGGGATGGAGGCGCCATTTTTTTACTTTAAACAAAAAGATTGTAACGAAACATTTATGTAACTCGAAATAAACACTTGAGACATGTCACACTTGATTTTAAAACACTTTATAATGGGCATGATAAAAGAATCATTTGAATAAATTTCTGTGTTTTATTACTTGAAATGTAAGTTGTCGTAAACATTAGGTGAAATGTCAAAGTTTCATAGTGGACGTTTAGCGCTTCTAGGATTCCTTCCTTAAACACTCGCAGACATATCCGAATAGTTTTGACATTTATTATAATGTTAATCTTACACTACGAAGAATCAGAGAGAAATTTTCCAGTGCCTAGCCATCAATTATCTCAGCACTTATCTAATTACACGTATTTACCTTCAGGCGCATTGAGATAATTAGACAACATCCTAAACAATATCCGTGTTTTCAAACCCAAGGCAATTTACGTCTACTACAGAATGTTATTTGTAATAAATGTTAATTTCTTGAAAGTTCTACCCTGTTAGGCTCTACATACGTAGGAAGTTGACAAATTGTTACGGTTTTAAACTACAAGTAACGATTTTACTGAATGTAGATTGTATCTGGTTTGATATTTTTACTTTAAAAAAAGCCAAAATTTACTGTTTGACAACTTTTTTTTACAATCCAGGTTTTCATGTGAATTCTGTTCTGTCTTTCCACACAAACATTAATTTTTCTTATCCGAATTGTAGCCGATCATAAACTGTTGACCATTCAAGAAATAATAATGGAAGTCAACAATAAGGATCAAACGCGACCCTTAAATTGTGTAAAATATTCAAGAAATACTAATGGAACGCAACAATAAGGCTCAAACACTACCCTTAAATTGTGTAAAATATTCAAGAAATACTGATGGAAGGCAACAATAAGGCTCAAACACTATCCTTAAATTGTGTAAAATATTCAAAAAATACTAGTGGAAGGCAACAATAAGGCTCAAACACAACCCTTAACTTGTGTAAAATATTCAAGAAATACTGATGGAAGGCAACAATAAGGCTCAAACACTATCCTTAAATTGTGTAAACCATTCAAGAAATACTGATGGAAGGCAACAATAAGACTCAAAGACTACCCTTGAAATGTGTAAAATATTCAATAAATACTGATGGAAGGCAACAATAAGGCTCAAACACTATCCTTAAATTGTGTAAAATATTCAAGAAATACAAGTGGAAGGCAACAATAAGGCTCAAATACTACCCTTAAATTGTGTAAACCATTCAAGAAATACTAACGGAAGGCAACCGCAAAGCTCAAACATTCCTAAGTTATATCATCTTAACATGCTAGGACGGAACTTTTAAGACAAAATTATTTAGTTCTCTTTTAAAAACAACATTTTATCAGTGGAACTAGAAACTTTTATATGATCAATTAATTTGACATTCAAAGTTTAGTTTTAAACTTCTTAATAGTTTGTTTTAATTTTTTACGGACAAACTCTATAACATTTAACTCTATAATAAATTAATTTTATTTCTAAGCTGAAGATTTTTTTTTGTCTAATTAACGAAATTGACGTTCAATGTGTAGTTCTGAACTTTACAACACAAGTTACGTTAGACGTGTTAAAGGCTATAATAATGTTACTATATTCTAAATACAACACTTTATCGATGGAAGTAAAACTTTCATATGATAAAGTAAACTGGTATTAAAGTTTAGTTTTAAATTTTATCACAGAAATTGTTTCGTTAGAAGTGTTAACGTCTAAGACAATTTCTTTATGTTATAAACACACATGGAGATGACTGTTGCTTCACTATTATAGATGTTTATCAACAGAATTCAGTCCACTTTTGGTCACTCTGCAACGTTCCACTTTTTCAAAGATTTCAGTGGTGCTTTAGAAACATAGTCTTAAAAAGAGTGTTTATTTCATGCATATATATATTTAAATTATTTTATAAAATACATAATAAATAAGGTTTGTGCTGTCTCCCGGCTTCTACCTGATGCCTTAAGAACAAACTTACTTGCTTTGCATTACATTATATTTTATTATTGGTGGGCCACAGAAAATGGACCATAAACACAAAGTTATTTTCAAAGCTCTTTGTATCACTTCAAACATAAGACACCACTAAACTATGGTCTATAGTATATCTTCTCACCAACTGGATATTTGCGTGCTTGTCTAGAAATGCATTAGGTTAAATATATTCTGGAAAGTGTAATAGCAGTTAGTAACTGTAAACAAAGTAAACAAATGGAAATTGTTGTCTGAAACGGATCTCGAACAAAATAAAACTTTTTTTTACATAAAACTGTATTTACTGTATTTTAACTACCATACAGGATTGCACAAGACTGGAACGTAGGAAAAACATAAGATAAACTACACATAAGAAACATTTTTTTAAATCAAATATCTAAGTGTAGACAAAACACCTTTAACTATTTACCAGGTTACAGTATTCTAACAATAAGATACTGAACCATTTTCTATTATTATTTTTAATTTAACTTCATCTTCAGTGGTTTCGTTTTACGTATCCAATTTTAGTGTTTATACTACCTTAATAATAAGATGTTATAATTAATTATACTTTGTTTCAAAGTAACCATAGTTATTTTACAATTAGCAACTGAAGATATGAATTTTTAAAAACTTAAACTGATCTGTGACACAAAACTCATAATATTTTAACTTATGCATTGTTGGAAGCCAGGTGATTAAAGCGCTCGACTCGTAATTCGAGGGTCGTGGATTCGAAAACCTTTTACACCAAACATGCTCGCTTTTTCAGCCATGGGGGCATTTTAATGTGACGGTCAATCCCACTATTCGTTGATAAAAGAGTAGCCCAAGAGTTGGCGGAGGGTGATGTTGACTAGCTACTTTTCTTCTAGTCTTATACTGCTAAATTAGGGACGGCTAGAGCAGATTGTCCTCGTGCAGCTTTGCGCGAAATTAACAAACAAACAGATATTGTGGAGGGAGAAGAAAAAAATACTTTTCGTAAACATCCTTCGCCAAACTAATCGAATATTAAAGAAACTCACAAAAAGTTGTGAAATGTTCTAGTGAATCTCTAATTTCTTTACTTTCATAATGTGAATGTTTTATTATAATTTCGAATATTAGAAGATAACACGATCATGCTCACCATATTACCAAACAATTGTTTATTGTGTTTAACACTTTATTGTTATTGGTGAAGCAAAATAAAACAAAAAGATAGAGGGTTTGTAAGTTTCAGAACTGTAAACGTGTCTGATTTCGGTGTATAACAAACTGGGATATTCGAAAATTATAAAAACTTATGGTCTCATAAAAGGGGGCGCTTTTGAAATTCCAAAAAAGCGTAGGATGTTTTCAACTACAAGTAAAGGTCAAAATGTCAATGAACCCGAGCCCTACCTGTTATTTAAAGACCTAAATCCTGGCAGAGAGAAAGTGAAGAAATAGACGTAAATTTATGTTAGCCTTTCTTATAAAGTCTTTAGAATAAAGATGGTGCGTGGATTGGACAATTGACAAGTAATGTGTTACTTAGCAACAGAACCCGGTTACTTGTATGTGAAACGTGGTGCACTAGAACGTTTAATTATGTCTGAATTATGATCTAACGACACAGTGACGTTTGGAAGGTATTTGCGACAGTGGCATTCCAGGACCATATTATACTCTTGTTTGCTTCATTGATTGGTTGTTCAGAATTAAGCACAACGCTACACAATGAGCTATCTGTACTCTGCCCACCTCGGGTATTGAAACCCTGTTTCTAGCGGTGAGTCCACAGATATACTGCTGAGCCATTGGAGGATAATATTAGTTTATAGTAGGTATATAATGTTAGAAAACTTTGTTTATTTTATGTACATTGTAGGAGATTTCAGAGAAAACATGTTATAGGGAGTTGATACTACCACTAATATCAGTCATATTATATGGAATTTTAGAGGATTCATGTTATAAGAATTATGTATTTGCTTCTTTATGGTTGGGAGAGATTAGTATTACTCTTTATACCAGACTTATTATAGAAAACTGGTTTTAGTTTTTATATAAAACATAACTTAGGGAGTCTAAAAATGTTAACACGAAGTACAACGTATATAGAATGTTCAAATGTAAACATACTTTAAGAAGCTGGCACCAGTGTGTGTGTATGTTATCTTATAGCAAAGCAACATTGGGCTATATATTGAGTCCACCGAAAGAAGTCGAACCCCTAATTCCAGCGTTGTAAACACGTAAACTTACCGTTGTACCAGAGGGGGGACGCTGGCACTCCTTTAGAAAAGCAAAATATTGAAACTCGGTTTTTAGCGGTGTGAGTCCGCAGACATACCCTGTTCCACCGGGTGGGCTAATCTGTTGTTAAAAACAATACGTGAATAAATAACTTTACTACTTTAATACGAAGGCTATCTGCACTAACCGTCCCCAATTTAGCAGTTTAAGACTAAAAAGAAGGCAATTAGTCATCACCACCCACCGCCAACTCTTGGACTCCTCTTTTACCAACGAATAGCGAGATTACCGTTAGATTATTACGTCCACATGGCTGCTAAGGACTTATATATAGGCGTATATTTATTTTTAGGTTTCCAAGTAGGGTTACTAATAATAAGACGTGCTACCTATTTCATTTTCTTCTTTAGGTGGGCCCGGCATGGCCAGGTGGGTTAAGGCGTTCGACTCGTAATCTCAAGGTTGTGAGTTCGAATCGCCGTCACATCAAACATGATCGCCCTTTCAGCCGTGGGGCGTTATAACGTCACGCTCAATCCCATTATTGGTTGGTAAAAGAGTAGTCCAAGAGTTGGCGGTGGGGGTGATAACTCGCTGCCTTCTCTCCAGTCTTACACTGCTAAATTTGGGGCAGATAGCCCTCGTGTATTTTTGATAGAAATTCTAAACCAAAACAAATAAATAGAAGACCATTGAAACAGTTACATCGTGAGCACGTGCATAGTAATCAAATTATTCTATTAATGAATCCTTATCGTATACAACGATCAGTAGGTGTTTCAAAATTCCGTTGTTTCTATGTCACATAATGATCGTCCCCATATAAATCAATCCAATACTTATACACATGTCATGTAATGACGATCTGCATCCTTATCTGTGAAGAGGATATTAAAAATAAAACTTCGTAATAATACTTAAGTTACAAAGTAGTTTTGTTGCTCTCTCAAACAACTTATACGTATCACTGAGAGTGATTGTCTTCGTACTCATAAAGGTTTGTAATGTTAGTGTAACTATATGTCTTCTAACGTGCATTTACAGTATGAAGATTTAATGAAAGATGATGAATTTTGTTAGAAAGTCAGAACCTTAATAACTCCTATAGCATATCCTCAATCGCTTGTTTAATAATGTTTTAAATTACATGATTAATAATGACTCTATTTTTTTCTAATATTCTTGAACATCTACAGTTGCTCTTAATTTAATATGTATACAAATATATATAATATAACCATAACATTTAAACCAAAACAAAATACATTAAAATTCAATTTACTATGTCACTAGTTAAGGCTATCGAACAGGGTGTTTGGAAAGTCAATATACAGTTTTGTAATCATATGTTATTTAGTCTATTTCGAACCAGCAACTGATAGCGGTGTTTAGAAACAAAATAAGAAGGATCCAGGCCTGTATTGATGCCAACCGGTGTCACTTTCAACATTGTTTATAATTGTCATTCATATTTACCTCCTGTATTCTATATTGAAACATGTCTGTTAATAAATATATAAGTGCACAGTGACTTTCCGAACACCCCGTACTTACCAATATAAAGACTGAACAATACAATGGAAGGTTCGATCATTCACATACATTGAATATATTTTAGTGAAACTAACTAAATACATTCAAATGAAGTTAAATATATTTGTATATATATGGTATTTATTATTTCATTATACAAATAAGACCAACTATTACTGACCCGGAATGGCCAGGTAGTTAAGACACTTGACTCGTAATCTGAGGGTCACGGGTTCGAATCCCCATCACATGAAATATGCTAGCCCTTTCAGCCGTGGGTATGTTATAATGTGATGGTCAATCCCACTATTTGTTTGTAAAAGAGTAGCCCAACAGTTGGCGGTGATGGTGGTGACTAGCTCCCTTCCCTTTAGTCTCACACCCCTAAATCATGGATGGTTAGCGTAGATAGCCCGCGTGTAGCTTTGATCGAAATTCACACCTGTTATCACTAATGTGGTAAATGTGTAGCTCGACTTTCGTCCGATATAGAGAGTGGCTACACGCTACTGTTTCTCAACAGCATGTATTTAAGTGTTGGAAGGCGTGCGATACCTGTCCTTGATTGTATTGTAGAGATGACCACGAAATGCATCTATTACAAGCATTGTTCGTTCCTTTACTAATGCACCAAGCCGATGTTCCAATACACACCACAACCACTCTTCTATTAACTCTGACGCCATCCATGAATTTTTTTTGTACAAACTATTACATCTTTGCAAAAATTTTCTTTTCGCAATAGTTTTGTATTTAATATGACATGTGGTGGTGATTTATTTCCATCTACAGTTACACATAGTATGACATTAACTTTCTGTATTTCATAACCAGTTTTTTTGATTGTCATCTGTCCTTCTTCTTCGGCTATTACATGCTCGCCCTTTCAGCCGTGGGGGCGTTATAATTTGACGGTCAATCCCACTATTCGTTGGTAAAAGAGTAGTCCAAGAGTTGTCAGTGGGTGGTGATGACTAGCTGCCTTCCCTCTAGTCTTACACTACTAAATTAGGGACGGCTAGCACAGATAGCCCTCGAGTAGCTTTGTGTGAAATTCAAAAAACAAACAAACATTTTCACTGTAGCATGAAGTATTTATGTTTGTACAAGAACTTACAAACACGATTACTTAAATTCCGCTAAGATCTGAAGAGAGTATTAATTTCTATAAATAACTGAAGTCATTTTACTGTTCCAGTTCTCATTACTTGACTTAGATGGACAAACTTCCTATTTCCACATTATCTGGAAAAAAAAGTAAAACACAAATTTGTACGGGGTGGAGGTTAGGTGAAAATGGTTGTCAACCTTACTAACTGTAGCTATTTCGATTTTTATGCTAGGGTTGGCGTATAATTGAACAGGGTATTGACTCTCTTGTAATGACAAAGGAGAATACTCAATAGCCGCGGCTGTAAATAGCTCTCAAATCCGCTAAGAGACGAAGGCATGAAGTTTGTACTTGAAAAACAAAATTTATGGGCCGTTTGCAGCAGCTAAAGATAAAAGACGCTAATGTTTGGAAAAGGTAACAAATTATTTCTTCTTTGTAGCCTTTGGCACGTGGAGAGAATAGAAGACGACGGGAAATACGTTAAGGATATATATATATACACAAGTACACAGAAATATTTCGCACAAAAATAGAAACACTCTCGCGATGAGCATATTGTAGGAAGCAGAAAACTACACAATAGGCTGTCTTTGCTATGTGTACTTCTGGGAATTGAGCCCCGTATTTTGTCGTTAGGAAATCTGTAATCTTTTGCCAGCCCGACTGAAAACATGGAGAACGTAAACAGTAAGAATACAAGAATTATTATGGCAGGGTTGAAAGTCATAATTAAGTGTGTTTCAAATAAGATATTGTTTCTACTTTAATACTGTTGTTGTTTTTTCTTTGGCACGTTAAGAGAAAGGGAATCATTTTTATATTTCTATTAATGGAGGTCCATCAGTAGTTTTATTGTAGAGATGAAACTGTTTTATTACAAATAGAAACATACCTGGATTAAAAATTATTTGCTGC
The DNA here is from genome assembly GCF_004210375.1 of Tachypleus tridentatus. Taxonomy (NCBI): domain Eukaryota; kingdom Metazoa; phylum Arthropoda; class Merostomata; order Xiphosura; family Limulidae; genus Tachypleus; species Tachypleus tridentatus. The sequence continues at coordinate 53,527,575 of NC_134832.1, read as the reverse complement.
GGAATTCCGATAAAATCAACAAATTCATTTCTTCTCTTCTTAAAGCCACGGTTTTTCTGAGCTTAACACGACCTTACGTCATTGCACGAGCTGTTCACCAGACTCTTCCAATCATTCAAAGCTGTCTTTAGACAGCCAAGAAATTTAATAACTAACATATTCTCAGTAGTGGTCGATTTTAGCGTAGTTTCGTTTGGTTTGAATTTCGCGCAAAGCTACACGAGGGCTATCTGCGCTAACCGTTTCTAATTTAGCAGTGTAAGACTAGAAGGAAGGCAGCTAGTCATCACCACCTACCGCCAACTCTTGGGCTACTCTTTTCCCAAGAATTGTTGGATTGACCGTCATTTATATCGCCCCCCACGGCTGAAAGGGTGACCATGTTTGGTGCGACGGGGATTCGATCTCGCGACCCACAACTTACGAGTCGAACGCCTTGACCCACCTGGCCATGCCGGGCTCTTTTAGCGCAGTAATTGTCTAAACATTTTTTTTAATCTATCATAATGTTTGAACATATTTTATAAACACAAATGTTGCTATTCGCTTGCTAGTTGGTATATGTTAATCGCTTCGGTGTGATTTTGAATGAAATATAAGAAAATGACAAGTAGAAGTGGTTTGGTGACCAATGTGTCGGGCCACGGATCTCAAGGTTTGGTGAGTGAAACTTGTTGACACTGAGCATTTTCGACGAAACAGTAAATGCCCTTATTTGGTTTCTGAATGACGTTCCTTCTGACTGTTCTTGTTAGTGGCTGACCGCCTTTTCTCTGATCCATAATTTAAAATTACGAACGACTGCTATCCATTTAGCCCACGAGTACATAAGGTGTATTACTTGTTGTAAACACCAATTTTATAACCTCTCCTTCCAATGGGACTTCGGTAAGTCAATGAAACTCTAATAACCACTACGTATTTGACTCCCGTTGTGAAACCAGTAGGCGCCATAATAACCCTTTCCTTAAAACATTCAATTTATACAAAGTTATCAAATACAAATAAAAGAGCTGATTTACTGTCGTTATTCACGCGCAAAGTATTGCTCAGTTTATTAAGAAGTTATTTCTGAATATAAGCACACGTGAAAAAATAGCCCATCTGAATGAAAGTGTTTTATAAATAATTGCACGTCAGATTTTCCATCAAAGATTTTAAAGCGAGCTAATTATTTTGAAGCTAATTTGCTAATTATTTCTGAGGGCTGAGATGAGACTCAGTATCATTATGGCTGATTTTAATTTCGAAAAACCATCAGACAGGAAATGTTTTTTGTCTGTTTTTGTTTAATTTCGCGCAAAACCACACGAGGGCTGTCTGCGTTAGCCGTCTCTATTTAGCAGTGTAAGACTGGAGGGTAGACAGCTAGTCATTACCACCCACCGCCAACTCTTGGACTACAACTCTTTTACCAACGAATAGTGACATTGACCGTCACATTATAATGCCCCCACGGCTGAAAGGGCGAGCATGTTCGGTGCGACAGGGATTCTAACTAGCGACCATCGGATTACGAGATGAACGTCTTAACACACTTGGCCATTCGGGATCCAATTAATGAAATGCATGTTCACTTTGTCTAAGCCGGAAATTTTACTCAGTGCTATGCGATTCTGCCTCAGACAGCTTTTACCGGATTATATATAACATGTATATTTATTAAAATGTACTAACTTGTACCACTTTTCTGAAAACAAAATCATTATATTATGTATTTTCTATTATTTTTTATTGGAAACAAGAATTCTTATGCACCTTATTAAAATTCGATGTTACTATTATTACTCTACATTCTATAACCAGCCTTACTTTAAAGTGGTAGTAAATTTAAAGTGTAAATGTTAAATACATTTGTTAATAACATAAGCAATACTTGTAAAATGCAGTTCACATTTATATTAACACATGACGTCATTGGTTATAGGAAATTTCTATTCAAGTGTATACTAAGATCGATTAATATTTAATATGTAGCAAGGTGGTTAGATCGTAATATAAAGGCCGATAGTTCGAATTCTAGTTACATCAAACATGCTTGCCCGTTCTACCGTGGGGGTGTTATAACGTGACGATCAAACCCATATTGGTTGGTAAAAAAGTGGCCCAAGAGTTGGCAGTGGGTGGTGGTGACTAGCTGCTTTCCCTCTAGTCTTACCCTGTTGAATTAGGAACGGCTAGCGCATATAGCGCTCGAGTAGTTTTGTGCGAAATTCAGAAAACAAACAAACATACCTAGTTCACTCTAGTTTTACACTACAAAATTACGAACGACTAGCGCGGATATCTTTCGAGTATCTCTGTGCAAAATTCAAACCAAACCAAACCAAACTCCGCTAAAATCGACCACTGCTGAGAATGTGTTGGTTATTAAATTTCCTGGCTGTCTAAAAATGGTGATTTTGTTTTGTGCAGCTTTGAATGATTAGAAGAGTTTGGTAAACAGCACGTGCAATGGCGTAAGGACATGTTAAGGAGAACCGTGGCTTAAAGAATTTGTGCGAATTGCGCGGCAAATAATTTTTAAACCAGACCTGTTTCTACTTGTAATAAAACTGTTTTAGCCGTGGGGGCGTTATATTGTGACGGTGAATCCCACTATTCATTGGTAAAAAAGTGGCCCAAGAGTTGGCGGTGGGTGGTGATGCCTTCTCTCTAGTCTTAAACTGCTACGTTATGGAGGGATAGTACGAATATTCAAACACAAACAAACGTGTAATTTTGCATAACTAAATCTGTGGCGTTTATATTCCTTAAAGTTGAGGTAACACACAAGTTTTGATTTTTTTTAACGTATTAATGAAAAAACATGGTCAATAATGTTAATTGTTTATTATGTATCTTTTTTGTATCCAAATCAATATCACGTGCAATATATACATAGTATATTTTCATACACTCATTGTTTTGCTTGATTTGAGTTTCGCGCGAAACTACAGGAGAACTCTTTGCGCAGTCGTCCCTAATTTGGCGGCAATACATTAGAGGGAAGACAACCAATCAACACCACTCGCTGCTAAACCTTACTCTAATCTTTAACCAACAAATAGTGGGTTTGATCGTCACATTACGACTCTCCCATGGCTGAAAGTGAGTGTTGTTGGTGACGAGGATTCGAACCCACAATCATCAGATTTCAAATCAAGGGAGTGTTGTTGGTGACAAGAATTCGAACCCAGAATCCTCAGATTTCAAATCAAGAGCCCTAACCACCAAGCCATGCCAGCCACCTTCACATCGCTTCTCTTGTTGGTAAGATTTCTCCTATCATCTTCATCAGCTAACCTGTTGCTATTTACGCAGTGGATTGACAGATAATTGCAGAATTAATATTCCAGTCTTGTACCAATCTCATTGAGTTTGAGTTTATATATTCAATTTGAGTACTCTCTCTGATCCGACTCTTTAATAGGTTCACCTTTCGTTCTCTTCTACAGTAATTCGCGAGTCTAATTTGCGTCTGGGAAACAGGTCATTTGTTTCTATTTTTCGAACATCTTCGCGTATCTCTAAGATCTAAGTGAATTAACTGAGATCGTTGCTTATTGGTCGATTGGTAATATCTTCCTCTCGATGGTATACAATCCTCACTTTAACTCAGAGGAATTGCACTAAATCATCAAATATATATACATACATATGTGTTGCCTCACACTAAACGTCGTAGTCTCATAACGTATACTTGATAAGGCACGACAGGTGACAAACGCAAAGAAATATTTAGTAGACATCAGGAGAGCAAATTCATTCACTTGTACTTAATAAAAACACACGTAGTAGACTGCATGAAATACGATGCGTTTTGCTAGATTAAATATCTGTATTAGAAATACACATAAGGAGAAGAACATTCAATCTGATTATCTAGACTTAGCGAGAGTATCAAAACCAAATTTTAAGCCTTGTAAGCCCTAAAATCGACGGTTGAGTCTTTGAAGGCTGAGCCAATGAATAATAATATAAGCTTTTCATTGATTGTATGCATCTGTTTGATTTATATGTTTCATTGTTGCTGAGTATGAGGAACAATTTGTTCGTTACCTACCACGGGGATCGAATCTCGAATTTTATCGATATAAATCTTTGAGCTTACCGCTGGGTCATAAGGGAACACTTGAATTACTAACTGAACTAGATCAAACTTATTTTTAATAAATATATTTGGTTTCCAATCACCACGTTTATTAATCATTTTAAAATGTGTCTTTCCGTTTAATAATTTCGTCATTTTATTAAATGGTATCACTGTATACAGCGACAGTTTTTGGTGCTGTTTTTTAGACACATGTGAGTTTTTAAAGTATGTGAGAAAGTTAAAACTGATCTCGTTGTATTACTGTTCCTCAGATGTTTTCTATAGAAAAAATAACCGACGATATAAATACATTTTCATCGAAAATTGCAAGAAAAAAAAATCTTAAAATCATGTACGTTTCTCCGTGATTATTTTAAACGTGTAACAAAAATAACTATTCTTTCTTCTATATTCTTCATAGAAAAAATTTTCCCTCTTCTTGGGATATCTACACGCTAGACGAGAAACAAACAATAGTGTTCTTGTGAATAATTTGCTTTCAGCCTACTGAAAACGTGAGAGTTTTCCCTGATTACATACACACAAACTTAACGAGTTGTAGAAAAACAAACTGTAACTGGAATTAATGTTATTTAAATCCTAACACGTATCGTTCTATTCTCTCTTCGTACGATGTTTTATTAGTTAAAGTTAGGACACTTCAGTTATGCACCGTGAAACCAAAACATCAAAAATTAAACAATTTTGTATGTGTGTGTCCTGATGACTGAGACGTGAGTCTGAGCTATGTAACGCACAACGATTTTGATTTTTATTCTCGTTACATCAAGGTTTTTTGAGTGTCGCTGAAGCATTGCCTACATAATAATAGAATGTGTGTGTGTAACCGTCACAGCTTGGAAAAGAAAGAACCTACCAATCTGAAATGTTGAATCCATCCTTCGGTTCCCCCCAGTGGCAGAAAGGTATGTCTGTGAACCCTCACTGCTAGAAACCGGAGTTTCGATACCCTTTGTGTAGATTTGTTTAACTACAAAAAACCTATACTAAGTGGACCCTGAGGGTGTGCATCAGGTAATATTACTTACCTTTGTGCGTGCTCAGTGAAATGTTGATAACACTGCATTCTGCGCAATGAACAAATCGATTACGAGTTGACATCTGAAGATATAAAAGATTTATTTATCACTCGTTTCTACACCAAGTCCTTAACAGAAAAAGCCACTTCATGCACCTATTCTGTAACTCTACAATAACCCTAACACCTAAACCTGAGTCTACAAATCCGCAAAACCACTTATTTTATTTACCATTCTAATACATCTAAATATGTTTACATCATCAAATAGAACCTCAACATCCTCACTGATGATTTCATAACTTCCAAAATATTTACAGAACACCGTCTTCTCAGTTGTATACAGTATAAAAATTTTAAAAGATCGTTTCAGTCCACAGATATAGGAATCTACCCCTAGTGTGAACCAGGGTATGGCCTATTGTCATAGAAATAAATGCATCACCTGCTAACATGTTAACATCACAACATCCATGTTTGGTCACAATCGAAAATTTCATATACGAAAATGATTTACTTGCATTTCAGCGACGGCGGCCTACGTGTAGCTTTACGCAAAATTTTATAAAACAAAAAACAAACAAACGAAATCTGTAAATTCGCTTCTGTTAGGCCTAACATTACGTACGTCGTCAAAAAGCACCACGTACATTCGATAAAGAAATAATTTAACACTGTAACTTGTGTACGTTTCTTGTTACAGTTTAGCTAGGGCTAAACGTTACCATAGTTAAAACTATCAGTAGATAAGATAGTAATGTTATTCTGGAATCTACAGTTAGACCTTTTTTCTCAAACCTTTTAATATGTTTTTGTACAAAATGTTTACTAAAGTACATTTAAACCCGTCGTTTCTTTACAGCCCTCGAAATGAAGTGCGTACGTACGTTTAAATGTAAAGGTGAGCCCACATTTTCAGGACAGAAAAAACTTCTAGTATAATAGGTAATGCATATAACTAGATACTACGAGACTTTCCCCTTAAAAAACAACAAAAGAAAGACAACTACAAACTAAAATAGGGGAGGAGCTAAATTTTTTGTAAGCTGTGTATTGTATTTCTACTCACTCTATTGTGTAACTTGATTTTTATTTTTGTTTCGCTACCCCCCTCTGCAGTAAACTAGTAATTTCTGTTATCAGTGATTAGCAAAACACTTTATAACAAATCGTATAAGAGTATTCACCTTCAGTTGCATTTTCTCTGAGCGTAATCGCCTGAAAAGTCTTACAAACATAAAGTTAAGCCTAACTATAACCACTAATAAAGCAGTTTTAGTAATACTAAAAATATATAAGCAATATACACTGCACATGAGAGGAACAATGGAATGAGCAAAAATTTCTTAAAGTAGTTTCCAAAAACACTTCCTAGATTCCGGTTAAGTTTCTTTATTTAGTTTCACATAATAACGTACCAAGGTTTACTAATTTGAAAATATATTTCTTAACAGATGCGATTTTAAAACAGTAAATACATTTTCCTAATCACATTCCATGAACGTAATATCAAGCAACAAGCTACTCTGGTCTATTCATGTTCCCCAGCAAAGTTTCTGACACGTTAAACCTAACCTTAGTATGCTCTAAAATATTGTATTACAAATGATATCTTGACAAAGTATTTATAATGAAATCCTGTACTACTCGATATTAGTGGTTTTTTACTTGTATATAGTTTTCCTTCTCCTCTTTTTGAATTTGACAAGTTTACTTGGTTACGAGAAGATCACTAACTTAATTAAAATTTGGATTGATTTGGCATCTAACTTGTTTACAAAAATGTATTTCGAGCTTGTGTGTATAATTTATATCAAAACTTCTAATAATTCGATTTTATACGCTCTAAAAATGACCACAAAGTAACAGCGGTTTGTCTGCGGAAATACAATCCCAGAAACTGGGTTTCGATACCCATGATGAAAAGAGCACAGATGATCCGTTGTGTAGATTTGTGCTTAATTCAAAAGAAGACTCGTAATCTGAGTGTCGCGGGTTCGAATCGCCGTCGCACCAAACATGGTTGCCCCTTCATCCGTGGGAGCGTTATAATATGACGGTCAATCCCACTATTCGTTGGTATGAGTAGCCAAGAGTTAGCAGTGGGTGGTGATGACTAGATACCTACCCTCTAGTCTTACACTGATACAATAGGGACGGCTAGCTCAGATAGCCCTCGAGTAGCTTTGCGCGCGAAATTAAAAAACACACACCAAAAGAAGACAAACTCTATGACAAAATGACAGCATCACGTGAGAAACAGACGAGGAAAACAGATTAAAATTATTACGAATCCAAAAAGGAAAATAAGTTAGAAGTCAGTACAAATTAAGCCTGGATTAATTCTCTGTTTCGTAGTGTATATTGGAAACCTACCCTTGAGAATTATTAAGACTTATGTAGTTAATTTAAGCTGCTGTATTTAGAATGCATTTGCTGTCGATATATCTCTTCAGCTACGTTCCGTTAACACTTCTTAGTAATCTACGAGAATAGACTGCTGTTCGTGACTGTTGTATACAGATTCTCGCCACCTATGTGTATTTGTTTTACTACTATGAGAAGCATATCTGTATTAGATATATCCGTAAAGTTACTTAACATCAGAATTTTCAATAAAAAATAAAACATATATTTAAGTATTTTAATACTTTCTAAAAACTGAAGAACGGGTTACGTCTGGAAAGAGTTCTGTCCTTTTCGTATATCCTTGTTTGATCACATGTCATGCAAAAAAAGAAATCTTAATTTCGTGTGCATGTTTTGAATTTACTAGCTTCTCTTTAGCTTGTTCCAAATCGGTTATCGATAAATGTACGGGCTTGAAACGTTAAGGATTCAATTCCCTCACAGTGGAAAGTGTCCACGTAGTCCATTGTGTATCTTTACACAAAAACAGTACTGTTCTTGTTAATTTATACATATACGTTATTCTAATGAGCTACACACATGATTATAATAATTGATGTGTCCTTCCTCATTTCATTATCACATACACACGTGATTATAATAATTTATGTGTTCTTCCTCATTTCATTATCACAAACACACATGTGATTACAGTAATTATAGTCAAATTCAATTTTCAGAGTGTTAGTGGTGAAGACTAAGTTTAGCATACGAAGTTCAAACTCCATGTTGTGATGTTTCATGTTAAAAGCCAGGTAAATATTTTCGTGTGTACAAGACATAATATTGTGTATGTGTATTTTCATTTTGGAAAGTCATATCGTGTTGTCAGTTTTATTCACCGATGAAAATCTAACCCCTGATTTTAGTGTTGTAAATCCGTAGACTTACCGCTGCCCCATCGGGGGACAAAATACACTTCTATTTTTGAGCTTGTTTGTTTTAGAACAAACATGTATTGTGTTATCTATTGTGTTCATCATGAAGAATCGAGCCCCAGATTTTAGCATTGTAAGTCTACTGATTTACCACTATCCCACTAGTAGACTGACATTCAGTTTACATATTTGTAGAGACTGGACTACCCTATCATATTTTAAAATCTAGAAAGCTGATTTTAGTTCACTTCTGAATATTCTTATTTGTTTTGTTTTTCCTTTTCTTTTCTACATTACGTTCGCATATTTTCTTTTCACTCCTTCAGGTTTGGTTTGGTTTGAATTTCGTGCAAAGCTACACGAGGGCTATCTCCGCTAACCGTTCTTAATTTAGTAGTGTAAGACTAGAAGAAAGGCAGTTAGTCATCACTACCCACCGCCAACTTTTGGGCTAGTCTTCTACCAGCGAATAGTGGGATTCACGGTATTATTATAACGCCCCTAAGGCTGAAAGGGCGAGCATGTTTGGTGCGAACGGGATTCGTACCTGCGACCCTTAGATTACAAGTCGAACGATGAAGAAATGGGTAAGTTAGCATCACAGATACGAAGTTTCAGTACCTCAAGACTCCTTTGTTTGTCCTGATAGAGTTTTGATTCGATAAAGCTCCAAGGACAAAAGTCCAAAGGAGAGAAATCGGGGAGATCTTAAGGGATTGTTATTTTACTTTAAAACAGTGTCAGTACTGAAATATACATTAAAACAAATAAAATACGTTCATAAATAATTTAAGTGATAAAAATGATAACTAATTGAAATAAATCTTACAAGACTTCAGACGATATTTATATTTGAATGTTATTATTATCTTAAATAATAAAAAACTTATTCGTATTTCTTTTTCGGTATATTCGTTTTGAGAGACCACGTATTGTACGTGTATAAGGTTACCCTTCATATGGTTGCCTTACTAAATTTTTATCTCCTTAAAGTTTCACACAGATATCTTGAAAATGATTTTAAAATTGATAATAAACTTTGTTACTGAAACACTGGTGAGAAAAAGCTAAGTTACAATTCTCAGTTAGTGTAGTTATATATTAAGTTGTTAATTAGGTCAGGCTTACGTTTGATTGACGTGTTGCTTTACTGTTGGTCAATAACTGTCTTCGTCATCACGTTCTTATAATACAAACACAAATGCCTTTAATTTATATTAATATTAAGTAACTAAATATTTGAGAAGGTAAATTAACAGAAAATCACAGCGCTAATAAGTAGGCTTAAGAATTCCAGTTGTCACTTTGTGAATAAGAAATGGATACTGACAAATGTTCTGCAAAAGAACCCTTCTCTGGCCGATGTTGTAACCATAACCACTAATAGTAACATAATTAAATCAAGTAACATATTTATGCTACTGTGTCTTTAAAGTTGAAGAGATAATTAGTGTATCCATAGGAACAGGAGTTTACTACTTAGAGATAACTTACAACAATATTTCTTGGTTTATATGTGCCATGTGTTTGTTGATTAAGTGAGTTGTGCTCAATGTATTAAACAAAACTTATATAATTCTTTCTCTTTGAAATTGTTTTGGCTAAACATACATTTATAGAAGAGCTTCATGATTGAGGAAGGAAAAAAAAAGGATAACAGTATTGTTATCAAAACGTTTAAGCTAAACTTTATTCAGATTATCTAATGAAGTCCAATGTCAATAATTACCAAAATTTTAAATACTTTACTTTCCTATGACTTGAATAATTTAGAGAAAAATAATAATCTTTTCTGATAATTTTGTGGCTGATGTAAACATTTTAAGAACTTTTCGTAAAACTATTAAAAGGAACTGAGAATGATAATTTTGCTACAGGGTAAACCACAAAAAACGAATAGAGATAAAGAGTTTAGAATATTTCGAAGAGCAAAACAGTAATCAATTATTTAAACAAAGATATAAATTAACTTAAGAGACAATCCAAGGAGTACTCACGACTTTCTGATGTTTCAACACTTATTCCATGATAATACTCTTCTAAGTTTGTTCATAGCGTGTTTCAATTCCTTTAGTTATCTTGGTAAATGTATGAAGCTACAATAGGGCTTTGCATGGCCAGGTGGTTAAGGCACTCGAATCGTAATCTGAGGGTCGCGAGTCTGAGTTCTCGTCACACCAAACATGCTCGTCCTTTCATCCGTGGGAGCTTTGTTATTATGTGGTCAATTCCACTATTCGTTGGTAAAAGAGTAGCCTAAGAGTTGGCGGTGGGTGGTGATGACTAGCTGCCTTCCCTCTAATCTTACACTGCTAAATGTAGCGCGACGGGGATTCGAGCCCGTGACCTTCAGATTACGAGTCGAACGCCTTATAACCCATCTGGCCATGCCTGACCTTATATAGATTTTCTTTTCAACTAAAGAAAGTTGATATGAACCAGTAAGTTTCATTTGAAAACATTTAGTTAACTATAATGGTGAAAGTGGGAGATTATAATTGTGTTCAAAGAGAGAGAAATCAGATATAAAAATAGTTTAAGACTAGAAACAAGGCAGCAAGCCATCACCACCAACTCTTGGGCTATTCTTTTACCAATGAACAGTGGGATTGACTGCACATTTTTTGTCATAAACGTGTACTTCGCGTTTTGTAACTAATTTATGACTGTACTGTTATAATGCAAAACACTCCAGTACATGTAAAATTACTCTTTGACACTACATTAGTTTGGAACGAAAATTCACAAGCGTTTTAGTTTCTTCTTGTGTCATAGTTTATCATCTTACGAAAGATATTTCTTAGTATTACAATGATTTTAAAGAAAAATCCACTTATTAGACTTGTTCATAAATGAAACGAATCTTCCCAGTAGTACTTACAATGATTGAAAACAGAGATAGATAACAAATGAGGGCTGATTACAGATAGCCTCTTTCTGTAGTTTCACAGTTGATAAAAAAACGAGCAAATTATACTGTTCCCCCTCTAGTGGCAGATAACGAAAGTCCTAAAATACCAATTTTAACCACAATAATTTATCCTTATTTAAACAAATGAGGTTAATGAATGAATAATATGTTTTTTCTTCTATTTTGTGAATATTTGGAGGCCAGTGAATGTGGAATGGTTCCTCCTGGACGGTACAATTACCCCATAGAATTGAACCAACGTTAAGATGACATTTCGAGAACCCACGCTCTCCACATTTATCCCCAACTCACTATGTAAGCACACAATTAATAGTGAAAACACTATACGGATCTTTGGTGTGAAGTATAGTACCACACATACCCACACAGCTGTGGGGCTCAACTACACTGAAAACTTTAACCAAAAGAACATCTTAATATATGATTTGCTACTAAAGAACACAGTGGTGTTAACTAAATTTATAGGCCAATTCCTGTTTCACAAACCTTTTTTATTGTCTAAAGTTTCAGGTTATTTGATAAAAAATCATTTTAATTGTTTTATTATTTACTTCTTGTTCTTAAAGTCAAGTTGTACATAAATTATTTATGTATTGAAACACTATATGGGTTACATCATACACCTAATCTGCCCTGACATCTAGTGAAATGTTAATTACATTCAGTAAATAAGATTATTAATTATTAGAACATGAGCTGTCCAATTATTGTGTGGATATTTGTTATTTATTTTATTTCTACAAATAACTTCAATAATATCATAAAAGTACAATGTTATCATATTTTAAATACCCTTTTATGTTTCTTCGTATTTCTGAATTATTAACTATAATATATGAGATATGCAATTAAGCACAATCTACATTACATAAATTAAATGTGTATAATCTTAATGATTTGTGTGTGGCCCGGCATGGCTAAGCGTGTCAAGGCGTTCGATTCCTAATCAGAGGGTCGCGGGTTCGAATTTTCGTTACACCATATATGCTCTTCTGTTCAGCTTTGGGGGTGTTATAATGTGATGGTCAAATCTCCTATTTGTTAGTAAAAGAGTAGCCCAAAAGTTGGCGGTTGGTGGTGATGACTAGCTTCCTTTCCTCTAGTCTCACACTGCGAAATTAGGGACGGCTAGCGGAGATACCCATCGAGTAGCTTTATGCGAAGTTAAAAAAAACAAAACTTCATTTACTATAATTGTGTATTTTATCTGGTTACAACCTAATTATGATTTTAGAAATAGCTGAATTAATAAAATAATGAGGATGAATTTTCTGGGGTTTGATACGTTAAAGTGATTTACATTACAGTCGCAAATCTCGAAAAACTACTCCTAAACAATTTTGTATAACTTTAGTATAAATACATGTAAATCTTGATTCATATGTTGTCTTATACAGACTTTATGTAAATGAAAATGTTCAAATTTGTCCATTTTTACATAGAAAATTGGTTTATTTATAAATTTCATTATTCAGGTCACAAAAGCAAAGTTTGGAGAAAATAATGGCCATTTTCTGTACTTTTACAACATTAGTGATTAAGAAATAACACATACTATCTAGTAGCAAAGAATGTTACATAGTGTAAGTCAGTCACATAAAACATACACGAATCACGTTAAACATTTTAATACTCAAATACGAGCACGATTATAAAAATATTCAAAACGGATGTTTTCATACGTTTCGAAAAGATGGTAAAAAATTATGAAACTTGTTAAACTAACAATTTAGTTTCGTCATTTTTAATTTAGTTTTCATGAGTTTTAATATATAACGCCTGATGCGAATTTCTTCAAAAACGGTTTTATACTTTCATACTGGATAAAGCTGGATTTCTTCCTTTGACGTACATGTTCTCGTCAGTTAACCACCAACTTTAAGCCTAATGAAATAAACGTACTTTAAAATAATAAAGCTCTCACACAATTTTTCACGATCTGACTTGAATAACCTTGTGTTTTTGAACAGTTTTTTTTATTTTATATCATGATAACATTGCATATTTACAAATTTAATTTTGCGATGCTTTGAGAAACAATAACTTAAACTTATTTCAGTTCGCATTGACCTCAGAACCTGTGGAGTATAAATTTTGTTTTAGATTAAAGTTTGTTTGTTTTGAGATTTTGAAAAACTTAGAGTCCGACATTATTTGATATCCGTTGAAATATATAATCACATATCTTTCAGTTGCCCCGTTAAAGTGAAGCTTGGAAGAGAACCTTTCATGACAAATATTTAGTATTTGTTTAAATATGTTAAATAAGTTACAGAAATTATACTGCTAGAAAAATATTTATTAATACACATATAATAATTCAATTGTAGATTGCTTTTAACGTCTACGGGATTCAATCCCGTCACACCGAATATGCTCGCCTTTCAAACCGTGAAGGCGTTATAATGTAACAGTCAATCCCTTTTTCCGTTGGTGAAAATAGTCTACGAGTTGAAGGTGGGTGGTGTTGACCAGCTACCTTCCATTAAGTCTGTCATTTGTAAATTTGCAATAACTAGTTCAGATAAGTCCTCGAATAGGTTTTAGCAAAATAAATAATCTGACCTTCTAGGAAGTGTGGAATTGGACGTTAGCCATTTAAAAAACAAAGTATGACCAATAAATTCAGCTGCCATGTTTATACCCAAGAAAGAATGTTTACATGCAGTTGAAGCGACTCATCAAATTATACTTCATGGGGGCGATCCACTCTTTACCATTGCTGTTCAACGAACTGCACCATAAGGAACTGTATTGTCGTGTACTTTACCGTACAGCCTGGGATTTACTGGTGTCACACGCTGATGGAACAGAAAGGAAAAAATTCTGTTCACGTGAAAATATGTTAAAAAGTATACAATACGTATAAACGTGTTCGTAGGAAATAACATATAGCTTTAGTTTTCCGAGTCCAAAAATACATACCACGAATACCTGATTGTGATATAATTATTTTTATGTGGCCTCTTTGACCTGTTATGAACTTTACTTAAAAGTTTAAATGTTTAATAAAAATATGTGAGAATAGCATCAAACATGCCCCGAACATATTCAGGTGTGTTTAAATATAGAAATTTTGCCGTAAAGAATTGTCGTTACCCATAGTTTACGTTTTGTTCCGAAATAATCTCACTCAAAAAACGTTAACGTGCACCCAATATTTTCTATATCCATATTACTAAAAACAAAAATAGACACACAACCTGGCCTCTAAAGCTTCTCTGATAAAATCAATGCTTTCGGTCTGCACTTCGCCATCTTACGATATTTGCATTTGGATACGTCAGATCCGGGCCAGTGCTGTGAGATTTTACGTTTTTGTTTCTGTTTTCATAGAAAATAGGTATGCTCGAAATAATCATAATGGAATATTGAATCATACAACGCTAACTTTAAAAAGTAATATTTATATTTGAGTTTGTTTATCCAGACGTTGAAGTTTTTCATTGGTTGTTTGAAGTTAAGCTACAAAGCTACACAAGTATCGAAACCCGCTTACTAGCGTTGTAAATCCGCAGACATTACGCTTTGCTTATGGGGATGGGGATGCCATTTTTTTACTTTAAACAAAAAGATTCTAAAGAAACATTTATGTAACTCCAAATGAACACTTGAGACATGTTACACTTGATTTTAAAACCCTTACTAATGGACATGATAAAAAGAATCATTTGAATAAATTTCTGTGTTTTATTACTTGAAATGTAAGTGGTCATAAACATCAGGTGAAATGTCAAAGTTTCACAGTGGACGTTTAGCGCTTCTAGGATTTCTTCCTTGAACACTCGCAGACATATCCGAATAGTTTTGACATTTATTATAATGTTAATCTTACACTACGAAGAATCAGAGAGAAATTTTCCAGTGCCTAGCCATCAATTACCTCAGCACTTATCTAATTACACGTATTTACCTTCAGGCGCATTGAGATAATTAGACAACATCCTAAACAATATCCGTGTTTTCAAACACAAGGCAATTTACGTCTACTACAAAATGTTATTGTAATAAATGTTAATTTGTTGAAAGTTCTACCCTGTTTGACTCTACATACGTAGGAAGTTGACAAAGTGTTTCGGTTTTAAACTACAAGTAACGATTTTACTGAATGTAGATTGTATCTGGTTTGATATTTTTACTTTAAAAAAAGCCAAAATTTACTGTTTGACAACTTTTTTTTTATAATCCAGGTTTTCATGTGAATTCTGTTCTGTCTTTCCACACAAACATTTATTTTTTCTTATTAGAATTGTAGCCGATCATAAACTGTTGACCATTAAAAAATACTAATGGAAGTCGACAATAACGCTCAAACGCGACCCTTAAATTGTGTAAAATATTCAAGAAATACTAATGGAACGCAACAATAAGGCTCAAACACTACCCTTAAATTGTGTAAACTATTCAAGAAATACTGATGGAAGTCAACAATAAGGCTCAAACACAACCCTTGAATTGTGTAAAATATTCAAGAAATACTGATGGAAGGCAACAATAAGGCTCAAACACAACCCTTAAATTGTGAAAACCATTCAAGAAATACTAACGGAAGGCAACCGCAAAGTTCAAACATTCTTAAGTTATATCATTTTAACATGCTGGGACGGAACTTTTAAGAAAAAATTATTTAGTTCTCTTTTAAAAACAACCTTTTATCAGTGGAAGTAGAAACTTTTATATAATCAACTAATTTGACATTGAATGTTTAGTTTTATACTTCTTAATAGTTTGTTTTAATTTTTTACGGACAAACTCTATATAATTTAACTCTCTAATAAATTCATTTTATTTCTAAGCGAAAGATTTTTTTGTCTTATTAATGAAATTGACGTTCAAAGTGTAGTTCTCAACTTTACAACAGAAGTTACGTTAGACGTATTAAAGGCTATAATAATTTTACTCTATACTAAATACAACACTTTATCGATGGAAGTAAAACTTTCATAAGATAAAGTAAACTGGTATTTAGTTTTAAATTTTATCATAGAAATTGTTTCGTTAGAAGTGTTAACGGCTAAGACAATTTCTTTATGTTATAAACACAACATGGAGTTGACTGTTGCTTCACTATAAAAGATGTTTATCAACAGAATTCAGTCCACTTTTGGTCACTCTGTAACGTTCAACTTTTTTAAAGATTTCAGTGGTGCTTTAGAAACATAGTCTTAAAAAGAGTGTTTACTTCATACATATATATATTTAAGTTATTTTATAAAATACATACTAAATAAGGTTTGTGCTGCCTCCCGGCTTCTACCTGATGCCTCAAGAACAAACTTACTTCGCTTTGCATTACATTATATTTTATTATTGGTGGACCACAGAAAATGGACCATAAACACAAAGTTATTTTCAAAGCCCTATGTATCACTTCAAACATAAGACACCACTAAACTATGGTCTATAGTATATCTTCTCACCAACTGGATATTTGCGTGCTTGTCTAGAAATGCATTAGGTTAAATATATTCTGGAAAGTGTAATAGCAGTTAGTAACTGTAAACAAATGGAAATTGTTGTCTGAAACGGATCTCGAACAAAATAAAACTTTTTTTTACATTAAACTGTATTTACTGTATTTTAACTATCATACAGGATTGCACAAGACTGGAACGTAGGAAAAACATAAGATAAACTACACATAAGAAACATTTTTTTAAATCAAATATCTAAGTGTAGACAAAACACCTTTAACTATTTACCAGGTTACAGTATTCTAACAATAAGATACTGAACCATTTTATATTATTACTTTTAATTTAACTTCATCTTCAGTGGATTTGTTTTACGTATCCAATTCCAGTGTTTATACTGACTTAATAATAAGATGTTATAATTAATTATACTTTGTTTCAAAGTAACCATAGGTATTTTACAATTAGCAACTGAAGATATGATTTTTAAAAAACTTAAACTGATCTGTGACACAAAACTCATAATATTTTAACTTATGCATTATTGGAAGCCAGGTGATTAAAGCGCTCGACTCGAAATCCGAGGGTCGTGGATTCGAAAACCTTTTACACCAAACATGCTCGCCCTTTCAGCCATGGGGGCATTTTAATGTGACGGTCAATCCCACTATTCGTTGATAAAAGAGTAGCCCAAGAGTTGGCGAAGGGTGATGTTGACTAGCTACTTTTCTTCTAGTCTTATACTGCTAAGTTAGGGACGGCTAGAGCAGATTGTCCTCGTGCAGCTTTGCGCGAAATTCAAAAAACAAACAAACAGATATTGTGGGGGGAGAAGAAAATATTACTTTTCGTAAACATCCTTAGCCAAACTAATCGAAAATTAAAGAAACTCACAAAAAGTTGTGAAATGTTCTAGTGAATCTCTTATTTCTTTACTTTCATAATGTGAATATTTTATTATAATTTCGAATATTAGAAGATAACACGATCATGCTCACCATATTACAAAACAATTGTATATTGGGTTTAACAGTTCATTGTTATTGGTGAAGCAAAATAAAACAAAAAAATAGAGGGTTTGTAAGTTTCAGAACTGTAAACGTGTTTGATTTCAGTGTATAACAAACTGGGATATTCGAAAATTATAAAAACTTATGGTCTCATAAAAGGGGGCGCTTTTGAAATTCCAAAAAAGCGCAGGATGTTTTCAACTACAAGTAAAGTTCAAAAAGGTCAATGAACCCGAGCCCTACCTGGTATTTAAAGACCTAAATCCTGGCAGAGAGAAAGTGAAGAATAGACGTAAATTTATGTTAGCCTTTCTTATAAAGTCTTTAGAATAAAGATGGTGCGTGGATTGGACAATTGACAAGTAATGTGTTACTTAGCAACAGAACCCGTTTACTTGTATGTGAAGCGTGGTGCACTAGAACGTTTAATTATGTCTGAATTACGATCTAACGACACGGTGACGTTTGGATGGTATTTGCGACAGTGGCATTCCAGGACCATATTACACTCTTGTTTGCTTCATTGATTGGTTGTTCAGAATTAAGCACAACGCTACACAATGAGGTATCTGTACTCTGCCCACCACGGGTATTGAAACCCGGTTTCTAGCGGTGAGTCCACAGATATACTGCTGAGCCATTGGAGGATAATATTAGTTTATAGTAGGTATATAATGTTAGAAAACTTTGTTTATTTTATGTACATTGTAGAAGATTTCAGAGAAAACATGTTATAGGGAGTTGATACTAGCACTAATATCAGTCATATTATATAGAATTTTAAAGGATTCATGTTATAAGAATTATGTATTTGCTTCTTTATGGTTGGGAGAGATTAGTATTAATCTTTATACCAGACGTATTATAGAAAACTGGTTTTAGTTTTTATATGAAACATAACTTTGGGGGGTCTATATAAATGTTTACACGAGGTACAACGTATATAGGATGTTCAAATGTAAACATACTTTAAGAAGCTGGCACTGGTGTGTGTGTATGTTTTCTTATAGCAAAGCAACATCGGGCTATACATTGAGTCCACCGAAAGAAGTCGAACCCCTAATTTCAGCGTTGTAAATACGTTAACTTACCGTTGTACCAGAGGGAGACGCTGGTACTCCTTTCTAAAAGCAAAATATTGAAACTCGGTTTTTTAGCGGTGTGAGTCCGCAGACATACCCTGTTCCACCGGGTGGGCTAATCTGTTGTTAAAAACAATACGTCAATAAATAGCTTTACTACTTTGATACGAAGGCTATCTGCACTAACCGTCCCCAATTTAGCACTGTAAGACTAAAAAGAAGGCAACTAGTCATCACCACCCACCGCCAACTCTTGGACTACTCTTTTACCAACGAATAGCGAGATTACCGTTAGATTATTACGTCCACATGGCTGCTAAGGACTTATATATAGGCGTATATTTATTTTTAGGTTTCCAAGTAGGGTTACTAATAATAAGACGTGCTACCTGTTTCATTTTCTTCTTTAAGTGGGCCCGGCATGGCCAGGTGGGTTAAGGCGTTCGACTCGTAATCTCAAGGTCGTGGTTTCGAATCGCCGTCACATCAAACATGATCGCCCTTTCAGCCGTGGGGCGTTATAACTTGACGGTCAAACACACTCTTCGTCAGTAAAAGAGTAGCCCAAAAGATGGCGGTGGTTGGTGATGACTAGCTGCCTTACCTCTAGTCTTACACTGCCAAATTAGGGACGGCTATCGCAGACAGCCCTCGTGTAGCTTTGAACAACATTCAAAAGAAACAATATTTGCGTGTTTCATTAATCACTGTTTAATGAGTTAGCTACGCTGTGCCCATTGCGAGGATCGTGTCTCAAAGAATATAAGTTATTCTACTGTAATAAAAACCACCAATAGTTTGTTTAAAGTTATAATTTTGAGTTTTAAATATAAAAAATAAACTAGACAGAGAGAAGTAAAATTTATTAAATGTGTTGAAATTTTTATTAAGTAAAATAAATTAAAAATAACAGAAACATATTTTCGAACGGTTCTCAATCCAAATTCTACTTTTGTTTACACAAGTGAAAACTATAAATGGGAAATAATGTTTTCACTACGAATAATTTTACAAATGGAAGATATATCCATCCCAGCCTAGCTCAAGGGTTAGCTCGAAAATTATAAAGCTAAAATGCTCTGTTCGATTCCAGCTGTTATATATACTGCAGGTAGTATATTTGGCATATCTACAATAAAATGTAAGTTCATGAAAACGATAGCTCTATATACTCACTAAGTAAAAATACCAAATACATGAAACTTGTTCATACTAAATTAATATATCGAATTGAAATGTGCCACTGATATTAGCTCTAAGTAACAAGACAGTCGGAATTCCAAATGTCAGCTACACTTTGCACTTTTATCATGAAAACTCAGTTTCTTAAAACTTTGTTTGTTCTTGAATTTCGCGCAAAGCATCTTGAGGTCTATCTGTGCTTGTCGTCCCTAATTTAGCAGTGTAAGACTAGAGGGAAGGCAAATAGTCATCACCACCCACCGCCAACTCTTGGGCTACTCTTTTACCAACGAATAGTGGGATTGACCGTCACATTAAGATGCCCCCATGGCTGAAAGGGCGAGCATGTTTGGTGTAAAAGGTTTTCGAATCCACGACTTTCGGACTACGAGTCGAGCGCTTTAATCACCTGGCTTCCAATAATGCACAAGTTAAAATATTATGAGTTTTGTGTCACAGATCAGTTTAAGTTTTTAAAAATTCATATCTTCAGTTGCTAATTGTAAAATAACTTATGGTTACTTTGAAACAAAGTATAATTAATTATAACATCTTATTATTAAGGTAGTATAAACCCTGGAATTGAATACGTAAAACAAAACCACTGAAGATGAAGTTAAATTAAAAATAATAATATAAAATGGTTCAGTATCTTAGTGTTAGAATACTGTAACCTGGTAAATAGTTAAAGGTGTTTTGTCTACACTTAGATATTTGATTTAAAAAAATGTTTCTTATGTGAAGTTTATCTTTTTCCTACGTACCAGTCTTATGTGCAATCCTGTATGGTAGTTAAAATACAGTAAATACAGTTTAATGTAAAAAAAAAGTTTTATTTTGTTCGAGATCCGTTTCAGACAACAATTTCCATTTGTTTACAGTTACTAACTGCTATTACACTTTCGAGAATATATTTAACCTAATGCATTTCTAGACAAGCACGCAAATATCCAGTTGGTGAGAAGATATACTATAGACCATAGTTTAGTGGTGTCTTATGTTTGAAGTGATACAAGGGGCTTTAAAAATAACTTTGTGTTTATGGTCCATTTTCTGTGGTCCACCAATAATAAAATATAATGTAATGCAAAGCGAAGTAAGTTTGTTCTTAAGGCATCAGGTAGAAGCCGGGAGACAGCGCAAACCTTATTTAGTATGTATTTTATAAAATAATTTAAATATATATATGTATGAAGTAAACACACTTTTTAAGACTATGTTTCTAAAGCACCACTGAAATCTTTGAGAAAGTGTAACGTCATAGAGTGACCAAAAGTGGACTGAATTCTGTTGATAAACATCTATAATAAAGAATCAACAGTCAACTCCATGTTGTGTTTATAACATAAAGAAATTGTCTCAGCTGTTAACACTTCTAACGAAACAATTTCTATGATAAAATTTAAAACTAAACTTTAATACCAGTTTACTTTATCTTATGAAAGTTTTACTTCCATCGATAAAGTGTTGTATTTGGTATAGAGTAAAATTATTATAGCCTTTAACACGTCTAACGTAACTTCTGTTGTAAAGTTCAGAACTACACTTTGAACGTCAATTTCGTTAATTAGACAAAAAAAATCTTCAGCTTAGAAAGAAAATGAATTTATTATATAGTTAAATGTTATAGAGTTTGTCCGTAAAAAATTAAAACAAACTATTAAGAAGTTTGAAACTAAACTTTGAATGTCAAATTAATTGAATATATAAAAGTTTCTAATTCCACTGATACAATGTTGTTTGTAAAAGTGAACTAAATAATTTTGTCTTAAAAGTTCCGTCCCATCATGTTAAGATGATATAACTTAAGAATGTTTGAACTTTGCGGTTGCCTTCCGTTAGTATTTCTTGAATGGTTTTCACAATTTAAGGGTTGTGTTTGAGCCTTATTGTTGCGTTCCATTAGTATTTCTTGAATATTTTACACAATTCAAGGGTTGTGTTTGAGCCTTATTGTTGCCTTCCATCAGTATTTCTTGAATAGTTTACACAATTTAAGGGTAGTGTTTGAGCCTTATTGTTGCGTTCCATTAGTATTTCTTGAATATTTTACACAATTTAAGGGTCGCGTTTGAGCGTTATTGTTGACTTCCATTAGTATTTCTTGAATGGTCAACAGTTTATGATCGGCTACAATTAGGATAAGAAAAAATTAATGTTTGTGTGGAAAGACAGAACAGAATTCACATAAAAACCTGGATTATAAAAAAAAAGTTGTCAAACAGTAAATTTTGGCTTTTTTTATAGTAAAAATATCAAACCAGATACAATCTACATTCAGTAAAATCGTTACTTGTAGTTTAAAACCGTAACACTTTGTCAACTTCCTACGTATGTAGAGTCGAACAGGGTAGAACTTTCAAGAAATTAACATTTATTACAAATAACATTCTGTAGTAGACGTAAATTGCCTTTGGTTTGAAAACACGAATATTGTTTAGGATGTTGTCTAATTATCTCAATGCGCCTGAAGGTGAATACGTGTAATTAGATAAGTGCTGAGGTAATTGATGGCTAGGCACTGGAAAATTTCTCTCTGATTCTTCGTAGTGTAAGATTAACATTATAATAAATGTCAAAACTATTCGGATATGTCTGCGAGTGTTCAAGGAAGAAATCCTAGAAGCGCTAAACGTCCACTATGAAACTTTGACATTTCACCTAATGTTTACGACCATTTACATTTCAAGTAATAAAACACAGAAATTTATTCAAATGATTCTTTTATCATGTCCATTAGTAAGGGTTTTAAAATCAAGTGTAACATGTCTCAAATGTTCATTTGGAGTTACATAAATGTTTCTTTAGAATCTTTTTGTTTAAAGTAAAAAAATGGCGCCCCCATCCCCATAAGCACAGCGTAATATCTGCGGATTTACAACGCTAGAAAGCGGGTTTCGATAGTTGTGTAGCTTTGTAGCTTAACTTCAAACAACCAATGAAAAACTTCAACGTCTGGATAAACAAACTCACATATAAATATTACTTTTTAAAGTTAGCGTTGTATGATTCAATATTCCATTAGGATTATTGGAAAACTCGGAAAACTAAAGCTAAACTAAAATAACTAAATATGTTATTTCATACGAACACGTTTATACGTATTGTATACTTTTTAACATATTTTCACGTGAACAGAATGTTTTCCTTTCTGTTTCATCAGCATGTGACACCAGTGAATTCCAGGCTGTACGGTAAAGTACACGACAATACAGTTCCTTATGGTGCAGTTCGTTGAACAGCAATGGTAAAGAGTGGATCGCCACCATAAAGTATAATTTGATGAGTCGCTTCAACTGCATGTAAACATTCTTTCTTGGGTATAAACATGGCAGCTGAATTTATTGGTCATACTTTGTTTATTAAATGTCTAACGTCTAATTCCACACTTTCTAAAAGGTCAGATTATTTATTTTATTTATTTTGCTAAAAGCTATTCGAGGACTATCTGAACCAGTTGTTGCAAATTTACAAATGACAGACTTAAGGGAAGGCAGCTGGTCAACACCACCCACCTTCAACTCTTGGACTATTTTCACCAACGGAAAAAGGGATTGACTGTTACATTATAACGCCTTCACGGTTTGAAAGGCGAACATGTTCGGTGTGACGGGGGATTGAATCCCATAGACGGTAAAAGTAATCTACAATTGAATTATTGTATGTGTATTAATAAATATTTTTCTAGCAATATAATTACTGTAATTTATTTAACATATTTAAACAAATACTAAATATTTGTCATGAAAGGTTCTCTTCCAAGCTTCACTTTAACGTGGCAAGTGAAAGTTATTTGATTATATATTTCAACGCATATCAAATAATGACGGACAATAAGTCTTTCCAAATCTCAAAACAAACAAACTTTAATCTAAAACAAAATTTATACTCCACAGGTTCTGACGTCAATGCGAACTGAAATAAGTTTAAGTTATTGTTTCTCAAAGCATCGCAAAATTAAATTTGTAAATATGCAATGTTATCATGATATACAATCAAGAAAACTGTATAAAAAGACAAGGTTATTCAAGTCAGATCGTGAAAAATGGTGAGAGAGTTTTATTATTTTAAAGTACGTTGTTTTGATTAGGCTTAGAGTTGGTGGTTAACTGACGAGAACATGTACATCAAAGGAAGAAATCCAGCTTTATCCAATATGAAAGTATAAAACCGTTTTTGAATAAATTCGCGTCAGGCGTTATACATTGAAAACTCATGAAAACTAAATTAAAAATGACGAAACTAAATTGTTAGTTTAACAAGTTTCATAATTTTTTAACCATCTTTTCGAAACGTATGAAAACATTCGTTTTCAATATTTTTCTAATCGTGCTCGTATTTGAGTATCAAAATATTTATTGTGATTCGTGTTTGTTTTATGTGACTGACTTACACTATGTAACACATTTTGTTACTAGATAGTATGTGTTATTTCTTAATCACTAATGTTGTAAAAGTATAGAAAAAGTATAGTATTTTTCCCTTCAAACTTTGCTTTTGTGACCTGAATAATGAAATTTATAATTTAACCAATTTTCTATGTAAAAAATGGACAAATTTGAACATTTTCATTTACACAAAGTCTGAATAAAACAACATATGAATCAAGATTTACATGTATTTATACTAAAGTTATACAAAATTGTTTAGGAGTAGTTTTTCGAGATTTGCGACTGTAATGTAAATCACTTTCACGTATCAGACCCCAGAAAATTCATCCTCATTATTTTATTAATTCAGCTATCTCTAAAATTATAATTAGGTTGTAACCAGATAAAATACACAATTATAGTAAACGAAGTTTTGTTTTTTGAACTTCGCATAAAGCTACTCGATGGGTACTTCCGCTAGGCGTCCCTAATTTCGCAGTGTGAGACCAGAGGAAAAGAAGCTAGTCATCACCACCAACCGCCAACTTTTGGGCTACTCTTTTACTAACAAATAGGAGGATTGACCATCACATTATAACACCCCCCAAAGCTGAAAAGAAGAGCATATATGGTGTAACGAGGATTCGAAACCGCGACCCTCTGATTAGGAATCGAACGCCTTGACACGCTTGGCTATGCCGGGCCACACACAAATCACTAAGATTTTACACATTTAGTTTATGTAATGTAGATTGTGCTTAATTGCATATCTCGTATATTATAGTAAATAATTCAGAAATACGAACAAACATAAAAGGGTATTTAAAATATGATAACATTGTACTTTTATCATATTATTGAAGTTATTTGTAGAAATAAAATAAATAACAAATATCCATACAATAATTGGACAGCTGATGTTCTAATAATTAATAATCTTATTTACTGAATGTAATTCACATTTAACTAGATGTCAGGGCAGTTTAGGTGTATGATGTCACCCTATATTGTTTTCAATAGATAAATAATTTATGTACAACTTGACTTTAATAACAAGAAGCAAATAATAAAACAATTAAAATGATTTTTATCAAATAAACTGAAATTTTAAACAATTGAAAAGTTTGTTAAACAGGAATTGACCTATAAATTTAGTTAACACCACTGAGTTCTTTAGTAGCAAATCATATATTAAGATGTTCTTTTTTTTTTACAATCCAGGTTTTTATGTGAATTCTGTTCTGTCTTATCTACACAAACATTATCCGAATTGTAGCCGATCATAAACTGTGGACCATTCAAGAAATACTAATGGAAGGCAACAAAAGGCTCAAACACTACCCTTAAATTGTGTAAAATATTCAAGAAATATTGATGGAAGTCAACAATAAGGCTCAAACACTATCCTTAAATTGTGTAAACCATTCAAGAAATACCAACGGAAGGCAACCGCAAAGCTCAAACATTCTAAGTTATATCATCTTAACATGCTGGGACGGAACTTTTAAGACAAAATTATTTAGTTCTCAATTAAAAACAACATTTTATCAGTGGAACTAGAAACTTTTATATAATCAATTAATTTGACATTGAATGTTTAGTTTCAAACTTCTTAATAGTTTGTTTTAATTTTACGGACAAACTCTCTATAATATTTATCTCTTATACTAAATACAAATTTTATCGATGGAAGTAAACTTGCATAAGATAAAGTAAACTGGTATTAAAGTTTAGTTTTAAATTTTATCATAGAAATTGTTTCGTTAGAAGTGTTAACGGCTAAGACAATTTCTTTATGTTATAAACACAACATGGAGTTGGCTGTTGCTTCTCTATTATAGATGTTTATCAACAGAATTCAGTCCACTTTGGTCACTCTGTAACGTTCCACTTTTCAAAAATTTCAGTGGTGCTTTAGAAACATAGTCTTAAAAGAGTGTTTACTTCATACATATATATATTTAAATTATTTTATAAAATACATACTAAATAAGGTTTGTTCTGTCTCCCGGCTTCTACCTGATGCCTTAAGAACAAACTTACTTCGCTTTGCATTACATTATATTTTATTATTGGTGGCTCACAGAAAATGAACCATAAACACAAAGTTATTTTCAAAGCCCTTTGTATCACTTCAAACATAAGACACCACTAAACTATGGTCTATAGTATATCTTCTCACCAACTGGATATTTGCGTTTAGTCTAGAAATGCATTAGGTTAAATATATTCTGAAAGTGTAATAGCAGTTAGTAACTGTGAACAAAGTAAACAAATGGAAATTGTTGTCTGAAACGGATCTCGAACAAAATAAAACTTTTTTTTTAATAAACTGTATTTACTGTATTTTAACTATAATACAGGATTGCACATAAGACTGGTACGTAGGAAAAACATAAGATAAACTACACATAAGAAACATTTTTTAAATCAAATATCTAAGTGTAGACAAAACACCTTTAACTATTTACCAGGTTACAGTATTCTAACAATAAGATACTGAACCATTTTATATTATTACTTTTAATTTAACTTCATCTTCAGTGGTTTTGTTTTACGTATCCAATTCCAGTGTTTATACTACCTTATTAATAAGATGTTATAATTAATTATACTTTGTTTCAAAGTAACCATAGTTATTTTACAATTAGCAACTGAAGATATGAATTTTTAAAAACTTAAACTGATCTGTGACACAAAACTCATAATATTTTAACTTGTGCATTATTGGAATCCAGATGATTAAAGCGCTCGACTCGAAATCCGAGGGTCGTGGATTCGAAAACCTTTAACACCAAACATGCTCGCCCTTTCAGCCATGGGGGCATTTTAATGTGACGGTCAATCCCACTATTCGTTGATAAAAGAGTAGCCCAAGAGTTGGCGGAGGGTGATGTTGACAAGCTACTTTTCTTCTTGTTTTACTGCTAAATTAGAGACGGCTAGAGCAGATTGTCCTCGTGCAGCTTTGCGCGAAATTCAAAAACAAACAAATAGATATTGTATGGAGAAGAAAAAATTACTTTTCGTAAACATCCTTAGCCAAACTAATCGAAAATTAAAGAAACTCACAAAAAGTTGTGAAATGTTCTAGTGAATCTCTAATTTCTTTACTTTCATAATGTGAATATTTTATTATAATTTCGAATATTAGAAGATAACACGATCATGCTCACCATATTACAAAACAATTGTTTATTGGGTTTAACAGTTTATTGTTATTGGTGAAGCAAAATAAAAACAAAGATAGAGGGTTTGTAAGTTTCAGAACTGTAAACGTGTCTGATTTCAGGTATAACAAACTGGGATATTCGAAAATTATAAAACTTATGGTCTCATAAAAGGGGCGCTTTAGAAATTCCAAAAAAGCGTAGGATGTTTTCAACTACAAGTAAAGGTCAAAAGGTCAATGAACCCGAGCCCTACCTGGTATTTAAAGACCTAAATCCTGGCAAAGAGAAAGTGAAGAAATAGACGTAAATTTATGTTAGCCTTCTTATAAAGTCTTTAGAATAAAGATGGTGCGTGGTGGACAATTGACAAGTAATGTGTTACTTAGCAACAGAACCCGTTTACTTGTATATGAAGCGTGGTGCACTAGAACGTTTAATTATGTCTGAATTACGATCTAACGACACGGTGACGTTTGGAAGGTATTTGCGACAGTGGCATTCAAGGGCCATATTACACTCTTGTTTGCTTCATTGATTGGTTGTTCAGAATTAAGCACAACGCTACACAATGAGCTATCTGTACTCTGCTCATCATGGGTATTGAAACCCGTCCACAGATATACTGCTGAGCCATTGGAGGATAATATTAGTTTATAGTAGGTATATAATGTTAGAAAACTTTGTTTATTTTATGTTCATTGTAGGAGATTTCAGAGAAAACATGTTATAGGGAGTTGATACTAGCACTAATTCTTATATCATATTATATGGAATTTTAGAGGATTCATGTTATAAGAATTATGTATTTGCTTCTTTATGTTTGGGAGAGATTAGTATTAATCTTTATGCCAGACGTATTATAGAAAACTGGTTTTAGTTTTTATATAAAACATAACTTAGGGAGTCTTTATAAATGTTTACACGAGGTACAACGTATATAGGATGTTCAAATGTAAACATATTTTAAGAAGCTGGCAGTGTGTGTGTATGTTTTCTTATCGCAAAGCAACATCGGCTATATATTGAGTCCATCGAAAGAACTCGAACCCTAATTTCAGCGTTGTAAATACGTAAACATACCGTTGTACCAGAAGTGGGACGCTGGCACTCCTTTCTAAAAGCAAAATATTGAAACTCGGTTTTAGCAGTGTGAGTCCGCAGACATACCCTGTTCAACTGGGTGGGCTAATCTGTTGTTAAAACAATACGTGAATAAATAACTTTACTACTTTAATACGAAGGCTATCTGCACTAACCGTCCCCAATTTAGCAGTGTAAGACTAAAAGAAGACAACTAGTCATCACCACCCACCGCCAACTCTTGGACTACTCTTTACCAACAAATAGCGAGATTACCGTTAGATGATTACGTCCACATGGCTGCTAAGAATTTATATATAGGCGTATATTTATTTTGGTCCAAGTAGGGTTACTAATAATAAGACGTGCTACCTGTTTCATTTTCTTTAAGTGGGCCCGGCATGGCCAGGTGGGTTAAGGCGTTCGACTCGTAATCTCAAGGTCGTGGGTTCGAATCGCCGTCACATCAAACATGATCGCTTTTTCAGCCGTGGGCGTTATAACTTGACGGTCAAACCCACTCTTCGTCAGTAAAAGAGTAGCCCAAAAGATGGCGGTGGATGGTGATGACTAGCTGCCTTACCTCTAGTCTTACACTGCCAACAGGGACGGCTATCGCAGACAGCCCTCGTGTAGCTTTGAACGACATTCAAAACAAACAATATTTGCGTGTTTCATTATTCACTGTTTAATGGGTAGCTACGCTGTGCCCATTGCGAGGATCGTGTCTCAAAAATATAAGTTATTCCACTGTAATAAAAACCACCAATATTCTGTTTAAAGTTATAATTTTGAGTTTTAAATATAAAAAATGAACTAGACAGAGTGAAGTAAAATTCATTAAATGTGTTGAAATTTTTATTAAGTAAAATAAAATAAATAAAAATAAAAATAACAGAAATATATTTTCGAACGGTTCTCAATTCAAATTCTACTTTTGTTTACACAAGTAAAAACTATGAATGGGAAATAATGTTTTCACTACGAATAATTTTACAAATGGAAGATATATCCATCCCAGCCTAGCTCAAGGGTTAGCTCGAAAATTATAAAGTTAAAATGCTGTGTTCGATTCCACCTGTTAATATACCGCAGGTAGTATATTTGGCATATCTACAATAAAATGTAAGTTCATGAAAACGCTAGCTCTATTTACTCACTAAGTAAAAATAACAAATACATGAAACTTGTTCGTACTAAATTAATATATCGAATTGAAATGTGCTACTGATGTAAGCAATAAGTAACAAGACAGTCGGAATTCAAATGTCAGCTACAGTCTAAGATTTTACACTTTTATCATGAAAACTCAGTTTCTTAAAACTTTGTTTTTTCTTGAATTTCGCGCAAAGCTACTGAGGGCTATCTGCTAGCCGTCCCTAATTTAGCAGTGTAGGACTAGAGGGAAGGCAGCTAGTCATCACCACCCACCACAAACTCTTATTCTACTCTTTACAAACGAATAGTGGGATTGACCGTAACATTATAACGCCCCACGGCTGGGAGGGCGAGCATGTTTGGCGCGACTCGGGCGCGAACCCGCAACCCTCAGATTACGAAGCAAGCCTTAACGCGTGCCAGTCCCTAATCGTGTTTCTAGTTTTATTATTTGACTTAACCGATATCACAAACAAAGCTGAAGGAAACAAAACAAAGAAAAGGCTTTAGTGTCGACAGCAGGCCACCAAAATACATTCTGTATCGTATATCAGTATTATGTAATTTTTCACTTTATTTACTAAGGTCTTTTTCAGTTACCTATTCTACAGAAGATAACTTTTCCAGTAACGTATAAAACCCCGAGAAAATAATGTATTTAGGTTATACAGAAAAGTTCTCTCGTTTTAATGGTCTATTTATTAAAATATAGTAAGTTATATGCTAACGAACGTGCACTTCCCTGTTTCAATATATTTATAGATATACACCCGATTTACGCTTAAAGAATTATATGTATAAAACAAAACAACCGATCGATACCCAATGTCAGTTCTTAGAAATCCATAGTATGGTTGGTAACATCAGATTAGACGATTGCCGCTAAAACAACAACATGAATTTCTAATCAGTGATGACGAGAAACCCACTTGTTGAGAAAATTTATATGCAAAACGGCTCGTTTGGGCTGAAACACAAGCAATTAACACAGCATTACATCCACCACTATACTGGTACAGATATGTAGATGACACGGTTGTGGATTCAAATCTACGGAACACATACTTAATTTTTTCAATCACATTAACTCTATACATCCCAACATTAACTTCACATGTGAACAGGAAGAAAACAATCAAATATCATTTCTTAACCTCAAAATTACAAGAACTGATACACAATTTCAAACAGAAATCCACCGAAAAATCACCCATACTGGACTATACATTCCTTGGGACTCAGCACATGAAACAAAAACAAAACTCAACATACTAAGAAACCAAATAAACACATAAAACTATTCACCAGATAAAATTAACGATGAATTAGACAAAATAAAACAATACTTCACTAACATCAATAAGTTTTCCACAAACCGTAGAAAACATTATACGCACACACCTAGACATAAAGCAAAATCAACCACCAACTAAAGTAAATACAGCTCACGAATCAAAACCACGAAACCATATACTGCTGTATACCATATATTCCGGACATCAGCAAACAAATAACCAACATTTGGCAAAATTAGTAACAAAATATGACATTCCTAATACCAAATTTATTCAAAACCCGGCACAAAACTAAGGTCTATACTATGTAAAACTACACTGACAAACACAACACCAACATTATTTATAAAATACAATGTGATAACTGCCACGACTTCTATATTGAGAAACAAGTAGAAAATGGAAACCAGAATCAAAGAACATAAAAGTCACCTTCACACGTTTTCGAACACTGCAAGTCAAATAAACACAACATAACCATAGAAAACACTCAAATACTAAATAAAGAAACAAACATAAACAAACGCAAAATTAAAGAAGCCTTACTTATACAACAACTTAAACCCAAAATAAACCAATATAAAGGAACGCCTTTATACCTATATTAATAAAATAAAATAAATAAAATTATATTCAAACATCTAACACCGCCCTCTACATTTCGACACACAGTTACACAACCCTTTCAAACATGTGGTCAGCTTCCGGTCAACCTCTTTCTTTGTGAACCTGACGATGACCGAAGAAGGTCGAAACGTTGTTCGCTCTTCTATGAAAGTGTTTTCAGCCCAAACGAGCCGTTTTTGCATATAAACATGAATTTCTGAACTGTTTTAAACAAACTTCTGTCGTTTTTGATACTGTGTGCTTTACCTCGGTTTTTATTTAAACAGAAACTTGCTCAGAAACAAAATTTCTGATAATATACTTATTTCTCCTCTATGAAAAATAAAAACTTTATAAGAAGGGAGAAAACTCTATCCCCAGAAAGCAAATTAAAGAAGACTATGGGCGGCGTGTTAGGTGAGTTAAGGTGTTCAACTAGTAATCTGAATATCACGGGTTCGAATCCCAGTCACACCAAACATGCTCACCCTGTTAGCCTTGGGAGCATTATAACGTCACGGTTAATCCCATTATTGGTTGGTAAAAGAGTAGTCCAAGAGTTGGCGGTGGGAGGTGATAACTCGCTGCCTCTCTAGTCTTACACTGCTAAATTAGGGGCAGATAGCCCTCGTGTATTTTTTGATAGAAATTCTAAAAAACAAACAAACAAATAGAAGACTATTGAAACAGTTACATCGTGAGCACGTGCCTAGTAATCAAATTATTCTATTAATGAATCCTTATCGTATCCTGTGAAGAGGATATTAAAATAATACTTAAATTACAAAGTAATTTTGTTGCTCTCACAAACAACTTATACGTATTACTGAGAGTGATTGTCTTCGTACTCATAAAGGTTTGTAATGTGATTGTAACTATATGTCTTCTAACGTACATTTACAGTATGAAGATTTAATGAAAGATGATGAATTTTCTTAGAAAGTCAGAACCTTAATAACTCTATAGCATATCCTCAATAGCTTGTTTAATAATGTTTTAAATTACATGATTAATAATGACTCTATTTTTTCTAATATTCTTGAACATCTACAGTTGCTCTTAATTTAATATGTATACATATATATAATATAACCATAACATTTAAAAACCAAAACAAACATTAAAATTAATTTACTATGTCAAGGTTAGCTATCGTACAGGGTGTTTGGAAAGTCAATATGCAGTTTTGTAATCATATTTTATTCAGTCTATTTCAAGCCAGCAACTGGTAGCGGTGTTTAGAAACAAAATAAGAAAGATCCAGGCCTGTATTGATGCCAACGGGTGTCACTTTCAACATTGTTTATAATTGTCATTCATATTTACCTCCTGTATTCTGTATTGAAACATGTCTGTTAATAAATATATAAGTGCACAGTGACTTTCCGAACACCCCGTACTTACCAACATAAAGACTGAACAATACAATGGAAGGTGCGATCATTCACATATATTGAATATATTTTAGTGAAACTAACTAAATACATTCAAATGAATTTAAATATATTTGTATATATATGGTATTTATTATTTAATTATACAAATAAGACCAACTATTACTGACCCGTAATGGCCAGGTAGTTAAGGCACTTGACTCGTAATCTGAGGGTCACGGGTCGAATCCCTTCACACGAAACATGCTCGCCCTTTCAGTAGTGTAAGCGTTATAAAGCGACAGTCAATTCCAGTATTTGTTGGTAAAAGAGTAGCTCAAGAGTTTGCGGTGGGTAGTGATGACTAGCTGCCTTCCTTCTAGTGTCACACTGTTAAATTTTCTCACTGTTTCTCACTTTAGAAACACCACAACATGGAGTTTGAACGTCGTATGCTAAACTTAGTCTTCACCATTAACATTCTGAAAATTGAATTTGACTATAATTACTGTAATCACATGTACATGTAATAATAAACTAAAGAACACATAAATTACTATAATCATGTATGTATGTGATAATGAAATGAGAAAGAACACATAAATTATTATAACCATGTGTGTATGTGAAAATGAAATGAGGAAGAACACATAAATTATTATAATCATGTGTGTATGTGAAAATGAAATGAGAAAGAACACATAAATTATTATAACCATGTGTGTATGTGAAAATGAAATGAGGAAGAACACATAAATTATTATAACCATGTGTGTATGTGAAAATGAAATGAGGAAGAACACATACATCATTATAATCATGTTTGTTTGTTTTTTCAATTTCGCACAAAGCTACTTGAGGGTTCTCTGTGCTCGCCGTCCCTAATTTAGTAATGTAAGACTAGAGGGAAGGCAGCTAGTCATCACCACCCACCGCCAACTCTTGGGCCACACTTTTTTACCAACGAATAGTGAGATTGACCGAAACATTATAACACACCCACGGCTGAAACGGCAAGCATCTTTGATGTAACTAGGATTCGAACTTTCGGCCCTCATATTAAGCTTTAACCACCTTGCCACATTTTAAATATTAATCGATCTTGGTATACAATTGTACTAGAAATTTCCTATAACCAATGACGTCATGTGTTAATATAAATGTGAACTGCATTTTACAAGTATTGCTTATGTTTTAAAAAATGTATTCAACATTTACACTTTAAATTAAAATTTTAGAAGTAAGGCTGGTTATAGAATGGAGAGTAATAATAGTAACATTGATTTTAATCAACTGAATTTTATTCTTGTTTCCAGTAAAAATAATAGAAAATACATACAATGATTTTGTTTTCAGAAAAGTAGTTCAAGTGTTTTTGTTACACCATAATCATAAAGTTAGTACATTTTAATACATATACCTGTTATATATAATCCGGTAAAGCTGTCTGAGGCAGAATCGCATAGCACTGAGTAAAATTTCCGGCTTAGACATAGTGAACATGCATTTCCTTGATTGGGCCCCGCATGGCCAAGTGTCTTAAGGCGTGCGACTCGAAATCTGATGGTCGCGGTTTCGAATCCCCATCGCACCAAACATTATCGCCCTTTCAGACGTGGAGGCGTTATAATGTGACGGTCATTCCCACTATTCGTTAATAAAAAGCGCAGCTTAAGAGTCTTACACTGCTAAATTAGAGACGGCTAACGCAGACAGCCCTCTGTAGTTTTGAGCGAAATTAAACATAAACAGACAAAAAACATTTTATGTCTGATGGTTTTCGAAATTAAAATCAGCCATAATGATACTCAGTCTCATCTCAGCACTCAGAAATAATTAGCAAATTAGCTTCAAAATAATTAGCTCGCTTTAAAATCTTTGGTGGAAAATCTGAGGTGCAATTATTTATAAAACACTTTCATTGAGATGGGCTATTTTTTCATGTATTCTTATATTCAGAAATAACTTCTTAATAAACTGAGCAATACTTTGCGAGTGAATAACGACAGTAAATCAGCTCTTTTATTTGTATTTGATAACTTTCTATAGATTGAATGTTTTAAGGAAAGGCTTATTATGGCGCCTACTGGTTTCACAACGGAGTAAAATACGTAGTGGTTATTAGAGTTTCATTGACTTACCGAAGTACCATTGGAAGGAGAGGTTCTAAAATTGGTGTTTACAACAAGTAATACACCTTATGTACTCGTGGGCTAAATGGATAGCAGTCGTTCGTAATTTTAAATTATGGATCGGAGAAAAGGCGGTCAGCCACTAACAACAACAGTCAGAAGGAACGGCTTTCAGAAACCAAATAAGGGCATTTACTGTTACGTCGAAAATGTTTAGTCTCAACAAGTTTCGCTCACCAAACCTTCAGATCCGTGGCCCGACACATTGGTCACCAAACCACTTCTACTTGTCATTTCTTATGTTTCATTCAAAATCACTGAAGCGATTAACATATACCAACTAGCAAGCAAATGTGTTTATAAAATATGTTCAAACATTATGATAGATTAAAAATGTTTAGACAATTACTGCGCAAAAAAGCCCGGCATGGCCAGGTGGGTCAAGGCGTTCGACTCGTAAGTTGTGGGTCGCGAGATCGAATCCCCGTCGAACCAAACATGCTCGCCCTTTCAGCCGTGGGGCGATATAAATGACGGTCAATCCAACTATTCGTTGGTAAAAGAGTAGCCCAAGAGATGGTCGTAGGTGGTGATGACTAGCTGCCTTCCTTCTAGTCTTACACTGCTAAATTAGGAACGGTTAGCGCAGATAGCCCCAGTGTAGCTTTGCGCGAAATTCAAACCAAACGAAACTACACTAAAATCGACCACTGCTGAGAATATGTTAGATATTAATTTTGGCTGTCTAAAGACAGCTTTGAATGATTGGAAGAGTCTGGTGAACAGCTCGAGCAATGACGTAAGGTTGTGTTAAGCTCAAAAGAACAGTGGCTTTAAGAAGAGAAGAAATGGATTTGTTGATTTTATCGGAATTCCGCAGCAAATAATTTTTAATCCAGGTATGTTTCTATTTGTAATAAAACAGTTTCATCTCTACAATAAAACTACTGATGGACGTCCATTAATACAAATATAAAAATGATTCCCTTGCTTTAACGTGCCACAGAAAAAACAACAACAACAGTATTAAAGTAGAAACAATATCTTATTTGAAACACACTTAATTATGACTTTCAACCCTGCCATAATAATTTTGTATTCTTACTGTTTACGTTCTCCATGTTTTCTGTCGGGCTGGCAAAAGATTACAGATTTTCTAACGACAAAACACGGAACTCAATTTCAGAAGTACATAGCAAAGACAGCCTATTGTGTAGTTTTCTGCTTCCTACAATATGCTCATCGCGATGTGTTTCTATTTTAGTGAAATATTTCTGTGTACTTGTGTATATATATATATATCATTAACTTATTTCCCTCGTCTTCTATTCTCTCCACGTGCCAAAGACTACAAAGAAGAAATAATTTGCTACCTTTTCCAAACATTATCTTTTATCTTTAGCTGCTGCAAACGGCCCATAATTTTGTTTTTTCAAGTACAAACTTCATGGTTTCGTATCTTAGCGATTTGAGAGCTATTTACAGCCGCGGCTATTGAGTATTCTCTTTGTCATTACAAGAGAGTCAATACCCTGTTCAATTATACGCTCAACCCTAGCATAAAAATCGAAATAGCTACAGTTAGTAAGGTTGACAACCATTTTCACCTAACCTCCACCCGTACAAATTTGTGTTTTTTGGTTTTTAGATAATGTGGAAATAGGAAGTTTGCCCATCTAAGTCAAGTAATGAGAACTAGAACAGTAAAATGTCTTCAGTTATTTATAGAAATTAATCTCTTCAGATGTTAGCGGAATTTAAGTAATCGTGTTTGTAAGTTCTTGTACAAACATAAATACTTGAACCTACAATGAGAATGTTTGTTTGTTTGTTTGTTTTTAATTTCGCACAAAGCTACTCG
Source organism: Tachypleus tridentatus (assembly GCF_004210375.1). Classification (NCBI taxonomy): domain Eukaryota; kingdom Metazoa; phylum Arthropoda; class Merostomata; order Xiphosura; family Limulidae; genus Tachypleus; species Tachypleus tridentatus. The sequence goes on along the minus strand of NC_134832.1, from coordinate 53,490,506 downwards.
AGGGCTATGTATGCTAGCCGTCCCTAATTCAGTAGTGTAAGACTAGAGGGACGGCAGCTAGTCATCACCACCCACCGCCAACACTTGAGTCGAACGCCTTAACCCACCTGGCCATGCCGGGCCTTATATAGATTTTTTTTTCAACTAAAGAAAGTTGATATGAACCAGTAAGTTTCATTTTAAAACATTTAGTTAACTATAATGGTGAAAGTGGGAGATTATATTTGTGTTCAAAGAGAGAGAAAACAGATATAAAAACAGTGTAAGACTAGAGAGAAGGCAGCAAGCCATCACCACCAACTCTATTGTTCTTTTACCAATGAACAGTGGGATTGACTGCACATTCTTGTCATAAACGTGTACTTCGTGTTTTATAACTAATTTATGACTCTACTGTTATAATGCAATACACACCAGTTCATGTGAAATGACTCTTTGACATCACATTAGTTTGGAAAGAAAATTCACAAGCGTTTTAGTTTCTTCTTGTGTCATAGTTTATCATATTACGAAAGATATTTCTTAGTATTACAATGATTTTAAAGAAAAATCCACTTATTAGACGTGTTCATAAATGAAACGAGTCTTCCCAGTAGCACTTACAATGCGAACTTACAATGATTAACAGGAGATAGATAACAAATGTGGGCTGAACACAGATAGCCCCTTTCTGTAGTTTTATAGTTAATAAAAAGGAACAAATTGAACTGTTCTTCCTCTAGTGGCAGATAACGAAAGTCTCAAAATACCAATTTTAACCACCAAGAAAGTTTTCCTTCTTTTAACAAATGAGGCTAATAAATGAAAAATATGTCGTTTTTCTATTTTTATAATATTTGGAGATCAATGGAGGTGGAATGGTTCCTCGTGTAAGGTAGAAGTATCCCGGAGCGATGAACCAAAGTTAAGGGGACATTTCGAGAACCCCCGCTCTCCACCTCCGCCCAATGTCACTGTGTGAGCATACAATTGATGACCACATACCAGGGTCGTACAATTAATACGGAGAACACTATATGGATCCTAAGCGATAAAGTACAGTTCCACGTATACACATACAGCTGTCGGGCTCGACCCCACTTAAAATTTTAAGTTGTGAAAACTTAAAACTTCAACTAAAAGAACATCTTAATATATGATTTGCTACTAAAGAACACAGTGGTGTTAACTAAACTCATAGGTCAATTCCTGTTTCACAAACCTTTTTAATTGTTTAAAGTTTCAGTTTATTTGATAAAAATCATTTTAATTGTTTTATTATTTACTTCTTGTTCTTAAAGTCAAGTTGTACATCAATTATTTATGTATTGAAACACTGTATGGGTTACATCATACATCTAATCTGCCCTGACATCTAGTGAAATGTGAATTACATTCAGTAAATATGATTATTAATTAGTAGAACATGAGCTGTTAAATTATTGTGTGGATATTTGTTATTTATTTTATTTATAGAAATAACTTTAATAATATTATAAAAGTACAATGTTATTATATTTTAAATACAATTTTATGTTTATTTGTCTTTCTGAATTATTTACTATAATATATGAAATATGCTATTAAGTTCAATCTACATTACATAAACTAATTATGTAATATCTTAGTAAGTGAAGTACGGCCCGACATGGCCACGCGTGTTGAGGCTTTCGACTCGTAATCCGAGAGTCGCGGGTTCGAATCCCCGTCACACCAAATATGCTCGCCATTTCAGCTATTGGGGTGTTATAATGTGATGGTCAATCCTACTATTTGTTAGTAAAAGAGTAGCCCAAGAGTTGGCGGTGGGTGGTGATAAATAGCTGCCTTTCCTCTAGTCTTACACTGCCAAATTAGGGACGGCTAGTACAAATACCCCTCGAATTGCTTTGTGCGAAGATTAAAACAAAACAAACAAAAAGTTTATTTACCATAATTGTGTATTTTATCTGGTTACAACTAATTATAATTTTAGAGTTAGCTGAATTAATAAAATAATGAGGATGAATTTTCTCTCAATGGCCATTTTCTGTACTTTTACAACATGAGCAATTAAATAACACACAATATCCAGGAACAAAATGTGTTACATAGTGTAAGTCAGTCAAATAAAACATACACGAATCACATTAAACATTTTAATACTCAAATACGAGCACGATTAAAAAAATATTCAAAACGAATGTTTTCACACGTTTCGAAAAGATGGTTAAAAATTATGAAACTAGTTAAACTAACAATTTAGTTTCGTCGTTTTTAATTTAGTTTTCATGATTTTTAATATACAACGCTTGACGCAAATTTCTTCAAAAACGGTTTTACACTTTCATACTGGATAAAGCTGGATTTCTTACTTTGATGTACATGTTCTCGTCAGTTAACCACCAACTCTAAGCCTAATCAAAACAACGTACTTTTAAAATAATAAAGCTCTCACACCATTTTTCACGATCTGACTTGAATAACCTTGTGTTTTTTGAACAGTTTTCTTGATTGTATATCATGATAACATTGCATATTTACAAATTTAATTTTGCGATGCTTTGAGAAACAATAACTTAAACTTATTTCAGTTCGCATTGACGTCAGAACCTGTGGAGTATAAATTTTGTTTTAGATTAATGTTTGTTTGTTTTGAGATTTTGAAAGACTTATAGTCCGTCATTATTTGATATCCGTTGAAATATATAATCAAATAACTTTCACTTGCCACGTTAAAGTGAAGCTTGGAAGTGAACCTTTCATGACAGATATTTAGTATTTGTTTAAATATGTTAAATAAATTACAGTAATTATATTAGAAAAATATTTATTAATACACATATAATAATTCAATTGTAGATTGCTCTTAACGACTACGGGATTGAATCCCCGTCACACCGAACATGCTCGCCTTTCAAACCGTGAAGACGTTATAATGTGAGAGTCAATCCCTTTTTCCGTTGGTGAAAATACAACAAGATTTGAAGGTGGGTGTTGTTGACCAGCTGCTTTTCCGTTTCGTCTGTCATTTGTAGATTTGAAACAACTAGTTCAGAAAGTCCTCGAATAGCTTTTAGCAAAATAAATAATCTGA
>NC_134832.1:53394964-53486951 GCF_004210375.1 Tachypleus tridentatus | reverse complement strand
TTATTGTTTTGCCCTTCCATCGAAGTATTTCTTGAATGGTTTACACAATTTAAGGACATTTTGGCCTTATTGTTGCCTTCCATCAGTATTTCTTGAATATTTTACAAGTTAAGGGTAGTGTTTGAGCCTTATTGTTGCCTTCCATAGTATTTTTTGAATATTTTACACAAATTTAAGGATAGTGTTTGAGCCTTATTGTTGCCTTCCATCAGGTATTTCTTGACTTATTTTTTACACAATTTAAGGATAGTGTTTGAACCTTATTGTTGCGTTCCATTAGTATTTCTTGAATATTTTACACAATTTAAGGGTCGCGTTTGATCCTTATTGTTGACTTCCATTATTATTTCTTGAATGGTCAACAGTTTATGATCGGCTACAATTCGGATAAGAAAAATTAATGTTGTGTGGAAAGACAGAACAGAATTCACATGAAAACCTGGATTGTAAAAAAGTTGTCAAACAGTAAATTTTGGCTTTTTTTTAAAGTAAAATATCAAACCAGATACAATCTACATTCAGTAAAATCGTTACTTGGTTTAAAACCGTAACAATTTGTCAACTTCCTACCGTAATGTAGGAGCTAACAGGGTAGAACTTTCAAGAAATTAACATTTATTACAAATAACATTCTGTAGTAGACGTAAATTGCCTTGGGTTTGAAAACACACGATATGTTTTAGGATGTTGTCTAATTATCTCAATGCGCCTGAAGGTAAATACGTGTAATTAGATAAGTGCTGAGATAATTGATGGCTAGGCACTGGAAAATTTCTCTCTGATTCTTCGTAGTGTAAGATTAACATTATAATAAATGTCAAAACTATTCGGATATGTCTGCGAGTGTTTAAGGAAGGAATCCTAGAAGCGCTTAAACGTCCACTATGAAACTGACATTTCACTAATGTTTGACAACTTACATTTCAAGTAATAAAACACAGAAATTTATTCAAATGATTCTTTATCATGCCCATTATAAAGTGTTTTAAAATCAAGTGTGACATGTCTCAAGTGTTTATTTCGAGTTACATAAATGTTTCGTTACAATCTTTTTGTTTAAAGTAAAAAATGGCGCCTCCATCCCCATAAGCACAGCGTAATGTCTGCGGATTTACAACACTAGAAAGCGGGTTTCGATACTTCTGTAGCTTTGTAGCTTAACTTCAAACAATCAATGAAAAACAACATCTGGATAAACAAACTCACATATAAATATTACTTTTTAAACTTAGCGTTGTATGATTCAATATTCCTTTAGGATTATTTCGAGCATACCTATTTTCTGAAAAAAGAAACAAAACGTAAGCTGGCACTGGCCCGGATCTGTATCAAATGCAAATATCGTAAGATGGCTAAGTGCAGACCGAAACGTACTTTTATCAGAGAAGCTTTAGAAACCAAGTTGTGTGTCTGTTTTTGTTTTTTTTACTAATGGATATAGAAAATATTGGGTGCACTTTAACGTTTTTGGGTGAGATTATTTCGGCACAAAACGTAAAACTATGGGTAACGACAATTCTTTACGCCATAATTTGTATATTTAAACACACCTGAATTTGTTCGGGGCATGTTTGTTGGGAATAATACTTATCGAGTGCGTGTGTTTCTTATCGCAAAGACACATCGGATATCTGCTGAGTCCATCGGGGAATCGACCTCTGATTTTGGCGTTGTAATCCGGGGACAATATTTATCAGATTGTTTCTGCTTGATATTAGAAATTTATGATCACAGAGATTTTCTTAAAGTCCTGATTAGTTCATGATGCTAATAAGTTAGATATGCAATTATTTAAGTGAATATTTAATATAACTTGTGGGCACTCATAACTTTCATCGTTGGGCATTAGTAACACAAACTGAGGGTTTTTATTTAGCGCATCAGGTAAATTATGAGCTAATGATTAACAAAATAGTTTATGAAACTCTTCTATTTAGTATGATGCTATTTTCACATATTTTCATTAAACATTTGAACTTTTAAGTAAGTTTATAACAGGTCAAGAGGCCACATAGAAATAATTATATCACAATCAGGTATTCGTGGTATGTATTTTTGGACTCGGAAAACTAAACTATATGTTATTTACGAACACGTTTATTCGTATTGTATACTTTTAACATATTTTCACGTGAACAGGATTTTTCTTTTCTGTTTCATCAGCGTGTGACACACTAGCCAATCGAGGCTGTACGGTAAAGTACACGACAATACAGTTCCTATGGTGCAGTTTTTGAACAGCAATGGTAAAGAGTGGATCGCCACCATAAAGTATAATTTGATGAGTCGCTTCAACTGCATGTAAACATTCTTTCTTGGGTATAAACATGGCAGCTGAATTTATTGGTCATACTTTGTTTATTAAATGGCTAACGTTCAATTCCCACACTTCCTAGAAGGTCAGATTATTTATTTTGCTAAAGCTATTCGAGGACTTATCTGAACTAGTTTTGCAAATTTACAAATGACAGCAGACTTAAGAAGGCTGGTCAACATCACCCACCTTCAACTCTTGGACTATTTTCACCAACGGAAAAGGTTGATTGTTACATTATAACGCCTTCACGGTTTGAAAGCGAGCATGTTCAGTGTGACGGGATTGAATCCGTAGACGTTAAAGCAATCTACAATTGAATTATTATATGTGTATTAATAAATATTTTTCTAGCAGTATAATTACTGTAATTTATTTAACATATTTAAACAAATACTAAATATTTGTCATGAAAGGTTCACTTCAAGCTTCACTTTAATGTGGCAAGTGAAAGATGTGATTATATATTTCAACGGATATCAAATAATGACGGACAATAAGTCTTTCCAAATCTCAAAACAAACAAACTTTAATCTAAAACAAAATTTATACTCCACAGGTTCTGACGTCAATGCGAACTGAAATAAGTTTAAGTTATTGTTTCTCAAAGCATCGCAAAATTAAATTTGTAAATATGCAATGTTATCATGATATACAATCAAGAAAACTGTATAAAAGACAAGGTTATTCAAGTCAGATCGTGAAAAATGGTGTGAGAGTTTTATTATTTTAAAGTACGTTGTTTTGATTAGGCTTAGAGTTGGTGGTTAACTGACGAGAACATGTACATCAAAGTAAGAAATCCAGCTTTATCAATATGAAAGTATAAAACCGTTTTGAATAAATTCGCGTCAGGCGTTATACATTGAAAACTCATGAAAATCGAAAATTAAAAAAAATGACGAAACTAAATTGTTAGTTTAACTAGTTTCATAATTTTTAACCATCTTTTCGAAACGTGTGAAAACATCTGTTTTGAATATTTTTTTAATCGTGCTCGTATTTGAGTATTAAAATGTTTAATGTGATTCGTTTATGTTTTATTTGATTGACTTACACTATGTAACACATTTTGTTCCTAGATAGTGTGTGTTATTTCTTAATTGCTCATGTTGTAAAAAGTACAGAAAATGGCCATTGAGAGAAAATTCATCCTCATTATTTTATTAATTCAGCTAACTCTAAAATTATAATTAGGTTGTAACTAGATAAAATACACAATTATGGTAAATAAACTTTTTTTGTTTGTTTTTTTGAATCTTCGCACAAAGCAATTCGAGGGGTATTTGTCCTAGCCGTCCCTAATTTGGCAGTGTAAGACTAGAGGAAAGGCAGATAGTTATCACCAACAACCGCCAACTCTTGGGCTACACTTTTACCAACAAATAGTAGAATTGACCATCACATTATAACACCCCAAGAGCTGAAAGCATATTTGGTGTGACGGGGATTCGAACCCGCGACCCTCGGATTACGAGTCGAACGCCTCAACACGCTTGGCCATGGCGGGCCGTACTCACTTACTAAGATATTACATAATTAGTTTATGTAATGTAGATTGTAATTAATAGCATATTTCATATATTATAGTAAATAATTCAGAAAGACAAATAAACATAAAATTGTATTTAAATTATAATAACATTATACTTTTATCATATTATTGAAGTTATATGTAGAAATAAAATAAATAACAAATATCCACACAATAATTTCACAGCTGATGTTCTAAAATTAATAATCTGATTTACTGAATGTAATTCACATTTCACTAGATGTCAGGGCAGTTTAGGTGTATGATGTCACCCTTACAGTGTTTTCAATAGATAAATAATTTATGTACAACTTGACTTTAAGAACAAGAAGTAAATAATAAAACAATTAAAGTGATTTTATCAAATATACTGAAACTTTAAAAAATTGAAAAGTGTGTGAAACAGGAATTGACTATAAATTTAGTTAACACCACTGCGTTCTTTAGTAGCAAATCATATATTAAGATATTCTTTTGGTTGAAGTTTTAAGTTTTCACAACTTAAAATTTTAAGTGGAGTCGAGCCCGACAGCTGTATGTGTATACGTGGAACTGTACTTTATCGCTTAGGATCCATATAGTGTTCTCCCTATTAATTGTATGACCCTGGTATGTGGTCATCAATTGTATGCTCACACAGTGACATTGGGCGGAGGTGGAGAGCGGGGTTCTCGAAATGTCCCTTAACTTTGGTTCATCGCTCCGGTATACTTCTACCTTACACGAGGAACCATTCCACCTCAATTGACCTCCAAATATTCTAAAAAATAGAAAAACGACATATCTTTCATTTATTAGCCTCATTTGTTAAAACAAGAAAAAAAATTTCTTGGTGGTTAAAATTGGTATTTTAGGACTTTCGTTATCTGCCACTAGAGGAAGAACAGTATAATTTGTTCGTTTTTTTTATTAACTATAAAACTACAGAAAGAGGCTATCTGTGTTCAGCCCACATTTGTTATATATCTCTGTTTTCAATCATTGTAAGTGCTACTGGAAGACTCGTTTCATTTATGAACAAGTCTAATAAGTGGATTTTTCTTTAAAATCATTGTAATACTAAGAAATATCTTTCGTAATATGATAAACTATGCCACAAGAAGCATCTAAAACGCTTGTGAATTTTCTTTCCAAACTAATGTGATGTCAAAGAGTCATTTCACATGAACTGGTGTGTATTGCATTATAACAGTTGAGTCATAAATTAGTTATAAAACACGAAGTACACGTTTATGACAAGAATGTGCAGTCAATCCCACTGTTCATTGGTAAAAGAACAGCCAAGAGTTGGTGGTGATGGCTTGCTGCCTTCTCTCTTGTCTTACACTGTTTTTATATCTGATTTATCTCACTTTCACCATTATAGTTAACTAAATGTTTTCAAATGAAACTTACCGGTTCATATCAACGTTCTTTAGTTGAAAAGAAAAGCTCTACAAGGCCCGGCATGGCCAGGTGGGTTAAGGTGTTCGACTCAAGAGTTGGCGGTGGGTGGTGATGACTAGCTGCCTTCCCTCTAGTCTTACACTGCTGAATTAGGGACGGCTAGCACAGAGAGCCCTCGAGTAGCTTTGTGTGAAATTAAAAACAAACAAACAAACAAACATTCTCACTGTAGGTTCAAGTATTTATGTTTGTACAAGAACTTACAAACACGATTACTTAAATTCCGCTAACATCTGAAGAGAGTATTAATTTCTATAAATAACTGAAGACATTTTACTGTTCTAGTTCTCATTACTTGACTTAGATGGGCAAACTTCCTATTTCCACATTATCTAAAAAAAAAAAAAAAAACACAAATTTGTACGGGGTGGAGGTTAGGTGAAAATGGTTGTCAACCTTACTAACTGTAGCTATTTCGATTTTATGCTAGGGTTGAGCGTATAATTGAACAGGGTATTGACTCTCTTGTAATGACAAAGAGAGAATACTCAATAGCCGCGGCTGTAAATAGCTCTCAAATCCGCTAAGATACGAAACCATGAAGTTTGTACTTGAAAAACAAAATTTATGGGCCGTTTGCAGCAGCTAAAGATAAAAGACGCTAATGTTTGGAAAAGGTAGCAAATTATTTCTTCTTTGTAGTCTTTGGCACGTGGAGAGAATAGAAGACGAGGGGAAATAAGTTAATGATATATATATATATACACAAGTACACAGAAATATTTCGCACTAAAATAGAAACACATTCGCGATGAGCATATTGTAGGAAGCAGAAAACTACACAATAGGCTGTCTTTGCTATGTGTACTTCTGGAATTGAGTTCCGTGTTTTGTCGTTAGAAAATCTGTAATCTTTGCCAGCCCGACAGAAAACATGGAGAACGTAAACAGTAAGAATACAAGAATTATTATGGCAGGGTTGAAAGTCATAATTAAGTGTGTTTCAAATAAGATATTGTTTCTACTTTAATACTGTTGTTGTTTTTTCTGTGGCACGTTAAGAGCAAGGGAATCATTTTTATATTTGTATTAATGGACGTCCATCAGTAGTTTTATTGTAGAGATGAAACTGTTTTATTACAAATAGAAACATACCTGGATTAAAAATTATTTGCTGCGGAATTCCGATAAAATCAACAAATCCATTTCTTCTCTTCTTAAAGCCACTGTTCTTTTGAGCTTAACACAACCTTACGTCATTGCTCGAGCTGTTCACCAGACTCTTCCAATCATTCAAAGCTGTCTTTAGACAGCCAAGAAAGTTAATATCTAACATATTCTCAGCAGTGGTCGATTTTAGTGTAGTTTCGTTTGGTTTGAATTTCTCGCAAAGCTACACTGGGGCTATCTGCGCTAACCGTTCCTAATTTAGCAGTGTAAGACTAGAAGGAAGGCAGCTAGTCATCACCACCTACGACCATCTCTTGCTACTCTTTTACCAACGAATAGTTGGATTGACCGTCATTTATATCGCCCCCACGGCTGAAAGGGCGAGCATGTTTGGTTCGACGGGGATTCGATCTCGCGACCCATCAACTTACGAGTCGAACGCCTTGACCCACCTGGCCATGCCGGGCTTTTTTAGCGCAGTAATTGTCTAAACATTTTTTTAATCTATCATAATGTTTGAACATATTTTATAAACACAAATGTTGCTATTTGCTTGCTAGTTGGTATATGTTAATCGCTTCAGTGATTTTGAATGAAACATAAGAAAATGACAAGTAGAAGTGGTTTGGTGACCAATGTGTCGGGCCACGGATCTGAAGGTTTGGTGAGCGAAACTTGTTGAGACTAAACATTTTCGACGTAACAGTAAATGCCCTTATTTGGTTTCTGAAAGCCGTTCCTTCTGACTGTTGTTGTTAGTGGCTGACCGCCTTTTCTCCGATCCATAATTTAAAATTACGAACGACTGCTATCCATTTAGCCCACGAGTACATAAGGTGTATTACTTGTTGTAAACACCAATTTTAGAACCTCTCCTTCCAATGGTACTTCGGTAAGTCAATGAAACTCTAATAACCACTACGTATTTTACTCCCGTTGTGAAACCAGTAGGCGCCATAATAAGCCTTTCCTTAAAACATTCAATCTATAGAAAGTTATCAAATACAAATAAAAGAGCTGATTTACTGTCCTTATTCACTCGCAAAGTATTGCTCAGTTTATTAAGAAGTTATTTCTGAATATAAGAATACATGAAAAAATAGCCCATCTCAATGAAAGTGTTTTATAAATAATTGCACCTCAGATTTTCCACCAAAGATTTTAAAGCGAGCTAATTATTTTGAAGCTAATTTGCTAATTATTTCTGAGTGCTGAGATGAGACTGAGTATCATTATGGCTGATTTTAATTTCGAAAACCATCAGACATAAAATGTTTTTTGTCTGTTTATGTTTAATTTCGCTCAAAACTACACGAGGGCTGTCTGCGTTAGCCGTCTCTAATTTAGCAGTGTAAGACTCTTAAGATGCTTTTTTATTAACGAATAGTGGGAATGACCGTCACATTATAACGCCTCCACGTCTGAAAGGGCGATAATGTTTGGTGCGATGGGGATTCGAAACCGCGACCATCAGATTTCGAGTCGCACGCCTTAAGACACTTGGCCATGCGGGGCCCAATCAAGGAAATGCATGTTCACTATGTCTAAGCCGGAAATTTTACTCAGTGCTATGCGATTCTGCCTCAGACAGCTTTTACCGGATTATATATAACAGGTATATGTATTAAAATGTACTAACTTTATGATTATGGTGTAACAAAAAACACTTGAACTACTTTTCTGAAAACAAAATCATTGTATGTATTTTCTATTATTTTTTACTGGAAACAAGAATAAAAATTCAGTTGATTAAAAATCAATGTTACTATTATTACTCTCCATTCTATAACCAGCCTTACTTCTAAAATTTTAATTTAAAGTGTAAATGTTGAATACATTTTTTAAAACATAAGCAATACTTGTAAAATGCAGTTCACATTTATATTAACACATGACGTCATTGGTTATAGGAAATTTCTAGTACAATTGTATACCAAGATCGATTAATATTTAAAATGTGGCAAGGTGGTTAAAGCTTAATATGAGGGCCGAAAGTTCGAATCCTAGTTACATCAAAGATGCTTGCCGTTTCAGCCGTGGGTGTGTTATAATGTTTCGGTCAATCTCACTATTCGTTGGTAAAAAAAGTGGCCCAAGAGTTGGCGGTGGGTGGTGATGACTAGCTGCCTTCCCTCTAGTCTTACATTACTAAATTAGGGACGGCGAGCACAGAGAACCCTCAAGTAGCTTTGTGCGAAATTGAAAAAAAACAAACAAACACATGATTATAATGATGTATGTGTTCTTCCTCATTTCATTTTCACATACACACATGGTTATAATAATTTATGTGTTCTTCCTCATTTCATTTTCACATACACACATGGTTATAATAATTTATGTGTTCTTTCTCATTTCATTTTCACATACACACATGATTATAATAATTTATGTGTTCTTCCTCATTTCATTTTCACATACACACATGGTTATAATAATTTATGTGTTCTTTCTCATTTCATTATCACATACATACATGATTATAGTAATTTATGTGTTCTTTAGTTTATTATTACATGTACATGTGATTACAGTAATTATAGTCAAATTCAATTTTCAGAATGTTAATGGTGAAGACTAAGTTTAGCATACGACGTTCAAACTCCATGTTGTGGTGTTTCTAAAGTGAGAAACAGTGAGAAAATTTAACAGTGTGACACTAGAAGGAAGGCAGCTAGTCATCACTACCCACCGCAAACTCTTGAGCTACTCTTTTACCAACAAATACTGGAATTGACTGTCGCTTTATAACGCTTACACTACTGAAAGGGCGAGCATGTTTCGTGTGAAGGGGATTCGAACCCGTGACCCTCAGATTACGAGTCAAGTGCCTTAACTACCTGGCCATTACGGGTCAGTAATAGTTGGTCTTATTTGTATAATTAAATAATAAATACCATATATATACAAATATATTTAAATTCATTTGAATGTATTTAGTTAGTTTCACTAAAATATATTCAATATATGTGAATGATCGCACCTTCCATTGTATTGTTCAGTCTTTATGTTGGTAAGTACGGGGTGTTCGGAAAGTCAGTGTGCACTTATATATTTATTAACAGACATGTTTCAATACAGAATACAGGAGGTAAATATGAATGACAATTATAAACAATGTTGAAAGTGACACCCGTTGGCATCAATACAGGCCTGGATCTTTCTTATTTTGTTTCTAAACACCGCTACCAGTTGCTGGCTTGAAATAGACTGAATAAAATATGATTACAAAACTGCATATTGACTTTCCAAACACCCTGTACGATAGCCTTAACTAGTGACATAGTAAATTGAATTTTAATGTATTTTGTTTTGGTTTAAATGTTATGGTTATATTATATATATTTGTATACATATTAAATTAAGAGCAACTGTAGATGTTCAAGAATATTAGAAAAAATAGAGTCATTATTAATCATGTAATTTAAAACATTATTAAACAAGCTATTGAGGATATGCTATAGGAGTTATTAAGGTTCTGACTTTCTAAGAAAATTCATCATCTTTCATTAAATCTTCATACTGTAAATGTACGTTAGAAGACATATAGTTACAATCACATTACAAACCTTTATGAGTACGAAGACAATCACTCTCAGTAATACGTATAAGTTGTTTGTGAGAGCAACAAAATTACTTTGTAATTTAAGTATTATTACGAAGTTTTATTTTTAATATCCTCTTCACAGGATACGATAAGGATTCATTAATAGAATAATTTGATTACTAGGCACGTGCTCACGATGTAACTGTTTCAATAGTCTTCTATTTGTTTGTTTGTTTTTAGAATTTCTATCAAAATACACACGAGGGCTATCTGCCCCTAATTTAGCAGTGTAAGACTAGAGAGAAGGCAGCGAGTTATCACCTCCCACCGCCAACTCTTGGACTACTCTTTTACCAACCAATAATGGGATTAACCGTGACGTTATAATGCTCCCAAGGCTAACAGGGTGAGCATGTTTGGTGTGACTGGGATTCGAACCCGTGATATTCAGATTACTAGTTGAACACCTTAACTCACCTAACCACGCCGGCCCATAGTCTTCTTTAATTTGCTTTCTGAGGTGATAGAGTTTTTCTCCCTTCTTATAAAGTTTTTATTTTTCATAGAGGAGAAATAAGTATATTATCAGAAATTTTGTTTCTGAGCAAGTTTCTGTTTAAATAAAAACCGAGGTAAAGCACACAGTATCAAAAACGACAGAAGTTTGTTTAAAACAGTTCAGAAATTCATGTTTATATGCAAAACGGCTCGTTTGGGCTGAGAAAACACTTTTACATAGAAGAGCGAACAACGTTTCGACCTTCTTCGGTCATCGTCAGGTTCACAAAGAAAGAGGTAACTGACCGGAAGCTGACCACATGTTTGAAAGGGTTGTGTAACTGTGTGTCGAAATGTAGAGGGCGGTGTTAGATGTTTGAATATATAATTTTATTTATTTTATTTTATTAATATAGGTATAAAGGCGTTCCTTTATATTGGTTTATTTTGGGTTTAAGTTGTTGTATAAGTAAGGCTTCTTTAATTTTGCGTTTGTTTATGTTTGTTTCTTTATTTAGTATTTGAGTGTTTTCTATGGTTATGTTGTGTTTATTTGACTTGCAGTGTTCGAAAACGTGTGAAGGTGACTTTTTATGTTCTTTGATTCTGGTTTCCATTTTTCTACTTGTTTCTCCAATATAGAAGTCGTGGCAGTTATCACATTGTATTTTATAAATAATGTTGGTGTTGTGTTTGTCAGTGTAGTTTTTACATAGTATAGACCTTAGTTTTGTGCCGGGTTTTTGAATAAATTTGGTATTAATTGGAATGTCATATTTTGTTACTAATTTTTGCCAAATGTTGGTTATTTGTTTGCTGATGTCCGGAATATATGGTATACAGCAGTATATGGTTTCGTGGTTTTTTGATTCGTGAGCTGTATTTACTTTAGTTGGTGGTTGATTTTGCTTTATGTCTAGGTGTGTGCGTATAATGTTTTCTACGGTTTGTGGAGGAAACTTATTGATGTTGGTGAAGTATTGTTTTATTTTGTCTAATTCATCGTTAATTTTATCTGGTGAGCATAGTTTTATGGCTGTGTTTATTTGGTTTCTTAGTATGTTGAGTTTTTGTTTTGTTTCATGTGCTGAGTCCCAAGGAATGTATAGTCCAGTATGGGTGATTTTTCGGTGGATTTCTGTTTGAAATTGTGTATCAGTTCTTGTAATTTTGAGGTTAAGAAATGATATTTGATTGTTTTCTTCCTGTTCACATGTGAAGTTAATGTTGGGATGTATAGAGTTAATGTGATTGAAAAAATTAAGTATGTGTTCCGTAGATTTGAATCCCGCAACCGTGTCATCTACATATCTGTACCAGTATAGTGGTGGATGTAATGCTGTGTTAATTGCTTGTGTTTCAGCCCAAACGAGCCGTTTTTGCATATAAATTTTCTCAACAAGTGGGTTTCTCGTCATCACTGATTAGAAATTCATGTTGTTGTTTTAGCGGCAATCGTCTAATCTGATGTTACCAACCATACTATGGATTTCTAAGAACTGACATTGGGTATCGATCGGTTGTTTTGTTTTATACATATAAATTCTTTAAGCATAAATCGGGTGTATATCTATAAATATATTGAAACAGGGAAGTGCACGTTCGTTTCTTTAGCATATAACTTACTATATTTTAATAAATAGACCATTAAAACGAGAGAACTTTTCTGTATAACCTAAATACATTATTTTCTCGAGGTTTTATACGTTACTGGAAAAGTTATCTTCTGTAGAATAGGTAACTGAAAAAGAACCTTAGTAAATAAAGTGAAAAGAATTACATAATACTGATATACGATACAGAATGTATTTTGGTGGCCTGCTGTCGACACTAAAGCCTTTTCTTTGTTTTGTTTCCTTCAGCTTTGTTTGTGATATCGGTTAAGTCAAATAATAAAACTAGAAACACGATTAGGGCCTGGCATGGCCTTGCGCGTTAAGGCTTGCGCTTCGTAATCTGAGGGTTGCGGGTTCGCGCTCGAGTCGCGCCAAACATGCTCGCCCTCCCAGCCGTGGGGCGTTATAATGTTACGGTCAATCCCACTATTCGTTTGTAAAAGAGTAGAATAAGAGTTTGTGGTGGGTGGTGATGACTAGCTGCCTTCCCTCTAGTCCTACACTGCTAAATTAGGGACGGCTAGCGCAGATAGCCCTCGAGTAGCTTTGCGCGAAATTCAAGAAAAACAAAGTTTTAAGAAACTGAGTTTTCATGATAAAAGTGTAAAATCTTAGACTGTAGCTGACATTTGGAATTCCGACTGTCTTGTTACTTATTGCTTACATCAGTAGCACATTTCAATTCGATATATTAATTTAGTACGAACAAGTTTCATGTATTTGTTATTTTTACTTAGTGAGTAAATAGAGCTAGCGTTTTCATGAACTTACATTTTATTGTAGATATGCCAAATATACTACCTGCGGTATATTAACAGGTGGAATCGAACACAGCATTTTAACTTTATAATTTTCGAGCTAACCCTTGAGCTAGGCTGGGATGGATATATCTTCCATTTGTAAAATTATTCGTAGTGAAAACATTATTTCCCATTCATAGTTTTTACTTGTGTAAACAAAAGTAGAATTTGGATTGAGAACCGTTCGAAAATATATTTCTGTTATTTTTATTTTTATTTATTTTATTTTACTTAATAAAAATTTCAACACATTTAATGTGTCTAGTCACTCTGTCTAGTTCATTTTTTATATTTAAAACTCAAAATTATAACTTTAAACAGAATATTGGTGGTTTTATTACAGTGGAATAACTTATATTTTTGAGACACGATCCTCGCAATGGGCACAGCGTAGCTACCCATTAAACAGTGAATAATGAAACACGCAAATATTGTTTGTTTTGAATGTCGTTCAAAGCTACACGAGGGCTGTCTGCGATAGCCGTCCCTAATTTGGCAGTGTAAGACTAGAGGTAAGGCAGCTAGTCATCACCATCCACCGCCATCTTTTGGGCTACTCTTTTACTGACGAAGAGTGGGTTTGACCGTCAAGTTATAACGCCCCACGGCTGAAAAAGCGATCATGTTTGATGTGACGGCGATTCGAACCCACGACCTTGAGATTACGAGTCGAACGCCTTAACCCACCTGGCCATGCCGGGCCCACTTAAAGAAGAAAATGAAACAGGTAGCACGTCTTATTATTAGTAACCCTACTTGGAAACCTAAAAAATAAATATACGCCTATATATAAATTCTTAGCAGCCATGTGGACGTAATCATCTAACGGTAATCTCGCTATTTGTTGGTAAAAGAGTAGTCCAAGAGTTGGCGGTGGGTGGTGATGACTAGTTGTCTTCTTTTTAGTCTTACACTGCTAAATTGGGGACGGTTAGTGCAGATAGCCTTCGTATTAAAGTAGTAAAGTTATTTATTCACGTATTGTTTTTAACAACAGATTAGCCCACCCAGTTGAACAGGGTATGTCTGCGGACTCACACTGCTAAAAAACCGAGTTTCAATATTTTGCTTTTAGAAAGGAGTGCCAGCGTCCCACTTCTGGTACAACGGTATGTTTACGTATTTACAACGCTGAAATTAGGGGTTCGAGTTCTTTCGATGGACTCAATATATAGCCCGATGTTGCTTTGCGATAAGAAAACATACACACACTGGTGCCAGCTTCTTAAAATATGTTTACATTTGAACATCCTATATACGTTGTACCTCGTGTAAACATTTATAAAGACTCCCTCAGTTATGTTTTATATAAAAACTAAAACCAGTTTTCTATCATTCGTCTGGCATAAAGATTAATACTAATCTCTCCCAAACATAAAGAAGCAAATACATAATTCTTATAACATGAATCCTCTAAAATTCCATATAATATGACTGATATAAGAATTAGTGCTAGTATCAACTCCCTATAACATGTTTTCTCTGAAATCTCCTACAATGAACATAAAATAAACAAAGTTTTCTAACATTATATACCTACTATAAACTAATATTATCCTCCAATGGCTCAGCAGTATATCTGTGGACGGGTTTCAATACCCATGATGAGCAGAGAACAGATAGCTCATTGTGTAGCGTTGTGCTTAATTCTGAACAACCAATCAATGAAGCAAACAAGAGTGTAATATGGCCCTTGAATGCCACTGTCGCAAATACCTTCCAAACGTCACCGTGTCGTTAGATCGTAATTCAGACATAATTAAACGTTCTAGTGCACCACGCTTCATATACAAGTAAACGGGTTCTGTTGCTAAGTAACACATTACTTGTCAATTGTCCAATCCACGCACCATCTTTATTCTAAAGACTTTATAAGAAAGGCTAACATAAATTTACGTCTATTTCTTCACTTTCTCTTTGCCAGGATTTAGGTCTTTAAATACCAGGTAGGGCTCGGGTTCATTGACCTTTTGACCTTTACTTGTAGTTGAAAACATCCTACGCTTTTTTTGGAATTTCTAAAGCGCCCCTTTTATGAGACCATAAGTTTTTATAATTTTCGAATATCCCAGTTTGTTATACCCTGAAATCAGACACGTTTACAGTTCTGAAACTTACAAACCCTCTATCTTTTTGTTTTATTTTGCTTCACCAATAACAATAAACTGTTAAACCCAATAAACAATTGTTTTGTAATATGGTGAGCATGATCGTGTTATCTTCTAATATTCGAAATTATAATAAAATATTCACATTATGAAAGTAAAGAAATTAGAGATTCACTAGAACATTTCACAACTTTTTGTGAGTTTCTTTAATTTTCGATTAGTTTGGCTAAGGATGTTTACGAAAAGTAATTTTTTCTTCTCCATCTACAATATCTATTTGTTTGTTTTGAATTTCGCGCAAAGCTGCACGAGGACAATCTGCTCTAGCCGTCTCTAATTTAGCAGTATAAAACAAGAAGAAAAGTAGCTTGTCAACATCACCCTCCGCCAACTCTTGGGCTACTCTTTTATCAACGAATAGTGGGATTGACCGTCACATTAAAATGCCCCATGGCTGAAAGGGCGAGCATGTTTGGTGTTAAAGGTTTTCGAATCCACGACCCTCGGATTTCGAGTCGAGCGCTTTAATCATCTGGATTCCAATAATGCACAAGTTAAAATATTATGAGTTTTGTGTCACAGATCAGTTTAAGTTTTAAAATTCATATCTTCAGTTGCTAATTGTAAAATAACTATGGTTACTTTGAAACAAAGTATAATTAATTATAACATCTTATTAATAAGGTAGTATAAACACTGGAATTGGATACGTAAAACAAAACCACTGAAGATGAAGTTAAATTAAAATAATAATATAAAATGGTTCAGTATCTTATTGTTAGAATACTGTAACCTGGTAAATAGTTAAAGGTGTTTTGTCTACACTTAGATATTTGATTTAAAAAAATGTTTCTTATGTGTAGTTTATCTTATGTTTTTCCTACGTACCAGTCTTATGTGCAATCCTGTATGATAGTTAAAATACAGTAAATACAGTTTAATGTAAAAAAAGTTTTATTTTGTTCGAGATCCGTTTCAGACAACAATTTCCATTTGTTTACTTTGTTCACAGTTACTAACTGCTATTACACTTTCCAGAATATATTCAACCTAATGCATTTCTAGACTAGCACGCAAATATCCAGTTGGTGAGAAGATATACTATAGACCATAGTTTAGTGGTGTCTTATGTTTGAAGTGACACAAAGGGCTTTGAAAATAACTTTGTGTTTATGGTTCATTTTCTGTGAGCCACCAATAATAAAATATAATGTAATGCAAAGCGAAGTAAGTTTGTTCTTAAGGCGTCAGGTAGAAGCCGGGATACAGCACAAACCTTATTTAGTATGTATTTTATAAAATAATTTAAATATATATATGTATGAAGTAAACACTCTTTTTAAGACTATGTTTCTAAAGCACCACTGAAATTTTGAAAAGTGGAACGTTACAGAGTGACCAAAAGTGGACTGAATTCTGTTGATAAACATCTATAATAGAGAAGCAACAGCCAACTCCATGTTGTGTTTATAACATAAAGAAATTGTCTTAGACGTTAACACTTCTAACGAAACAATTTCTATGATAAAATTTAAAACTAAACTTTAATACCAGTTTACTTTATCTTTTGAAAGTTTTACTTGCATCGATAAAGTGTTGTATTTAGTATAGAGTAAAATTATTATAGCCTTTAACACGTCTAACGTAACTTCTGTTGTAAAGTTCAGAACTACACTTTGAACGTCAATTTCGTTAATAAGACAAAAAAATCTTCAGCTTAGAAATAAAATGAATTTATTATAGAGATAAATATTATAGAGTTTGTCCGTAAAAAATTAAAACAAGCTATTAAAAGTTTAAAACTAAACATTCAATGTCAAATTAATTGATTATATAAAAGTTTCTAGTTCCACTGATAAAATGTTGTTTTAATTGAGAACTAAATAATTTTGTCTTAAAAGTTCCGTCCCAGCATGTTAAGATGATATAACTTAGGAATGTTTGAGCTTTGCGGTTGCCTTCCGTTGGTATTTCTTGAATGGTTTACACAATTTAAGGATAGTGTTTGAGCCTTATTGTTGACTTCCATCAATATTTCTTGAATATTTTACACAATTTAAGGGTAGTGTTTGAGCCTTATTGTTGCGTTCCATTAGTATTTCTTGAATGGTCCACAGTTTATGATCGGCTACAATTCGGATAATGTTTGTGTAGATAAGACAGAACAGAATTCACATAAAAACCTGGATTGTAAAAAAAAAAAAGTTGTCAAACAGTAAATTGTTGCTTTTGTTTAAAGTAAAAATATCAAACCAGATACAATCTACATTCAGTAAAATCGTTACTTTTAGTTTAAAACCGTAACACTTTGTCAACTTCCTACGTATGTACAGTCGAACAGGGTAGAAATTTCAAGAAATTAACATTTATTACAAATAACATTCTTTAGTAGACGTAAATTGCCTTGGGTTTGAAAACACGGATATTGTTTAGGATGTTGTCTAATTATCTAAATGTGCCTGAAGGTAAATAATGTGTAATTAGATAAGTGCTGAGGTAATTGATGGGTAGGCACTGGAAATTTCTCTCTGATTCTTCGTAGTGTAAGATTAACATTATAATAAATGTCAAAACTATTCGGATACGTCTGCGAGTGTTTAAAGAAAGAATACTAAAAGCGCTAAACGTCCACTATGAAACTTTGACATTTCACCTAATGTTTACGACCACTTACATTTCAAGTAATAAAACAGAAATTTATTCAAATGATTCTTTTATCATGTCCATTAGTAAGGGTTTTAAAATCAAGTGTGACATGTCTCAAGTGTTTATTTGGAGTTACATAAATGTTTTGTTACAATCTTTTTTGTTTAAAGTAAAAAATGGCGCCCCATCCCCATAAGCACAGCGTAATGTCTGCGGATTTACAACGCTAATAAAGCGGGTTTCGATACTTGTGTAGCTTTGTAGCTTAACTTCAAACAACCAATGAAAAACCTCAACGTCTGGATAAACAAACTCACATATAAATATTACTTTTTAAAGTTAGCGTTGTATGATTCAATATTCCATTAGAATTATTTCGAGCATACCTATTTTCTATGAAAAGAGAAACAAAAACGTAAAAGCTCACAGCACTGGCCCGGATCTGACGTATCCAAATGGAAATATCGTAAGATGGCGAAGTGCAGACCGAAAGCATTGATTTTACCAGAGAAGCTTTAGAGGCCAGGTTGTGTGTCTGTTTTGTTTTACTAATATGGATATAGAAAATATTGGGTGCACGTTAACGTTTTTTGGGTGAGATTATTTCGGCACAAAACGTGAACTATGGGTAACGACAATTCTTTACGCCAAAATTTCTATATTTAAACACACCTGAATATGTTCGGGGCATGTTTGATGCTATTCTCACATATGTTCATTAAACATTTGAACTTTTAAGTAAAGTTTATAACAGGTCAAAGAGGCCACATAGAAATAATTATATCACAACCAGGTATTCGTGGTATGTATTTTTGGACTCGGAAAACTAAAGCTAGATGTTATTTCATACGAACACGTTTATACGTATTGTATACTTTTTAACATATTTTCACGTGAACAAATATTTTTTTCTTTTCTGTTTCATTAGCGTGTGACGCCAGTGAATCCCAGGCTGTACGGTAAAGTTCACGACAATACAGTTCCTTATGGTGCAGTTCGTTGAACAGCAACGGTAAAGAGTGGATCGCCACCATAAAGTATAATTTGATGAGTTGCTTCAACTGCATGTAAACATTGTTTCTTGGGTATAAACATGGCAGCTGAATTTATTGATCATACCCTGTTTATTAAATGGCTAACGTCCAATTCCACACTTCCTAGAAGGTCAGATTATTTATTTTGCTAAAAGCTATTCGAGGACGATCTGAACTAGTTATTGCAAATTTACAAATGACAGATTTAGGGAAGGCAGCTGGTCAACACCACCCACCTTCAACTCATGGACTATTTTCACCAACGGAAAAAGGGATTGTCTGTTACATTATAACGAATTCACGGTTTCAAGGCGAGCATATTCGGTGTGACGGGGATTGAATCCCGTAGACGTTAAAAGCAATCTACAATTGAATTATTATATGTGTATTAATAAATATTTTTCTAGCAGTATAATTACTGTAATTTATTTAACATATTTAAACAAATATTAAATATTTGTCATGAAAGGTTCACTTCCAAACTTCACTTTAATGTGGCAAGTGAAATATATTTGATTATATATTTCAACGCATATCAAATAATGTCGGACTATAAGTGTTTCAAAATCTCAAAACAAACAAACTTTAATCTAAACCAAAATTTATACTCCACATGTTCTGAGGTCAATGCGAACTGAAATAAGTTTAAGTTATTGTTTCTCAAAGCATCGCAAAATTAAATTTGTAAATATGCAATGTTATCATGATATAAAATCAAGAAAACTGTTTAAAACACAAGGTTATTCAAGTCAGATCGTGAAAAATGGTGAGAGAGTTTTATTATTTTAAAGTACGTTGTTTTGATAAGGCTTAGAGTTGGTGGTTAACTGACGAGAACATGTACATCAAAGGAAGAAATCCAGCTTTATCCAGTATGAAAGTATAAAATTGTTTTTGAAAAAATTCGCGTCAGGCGTTATACATTGAAAACTCATGAAAACTAAATTAACAATGACGAAACTAAATTGTTAGTTTAACTAGTTTCATAATTTTTAGCCATCTTTTCGAAACGTGTGAAAACATTCGTTTTGAATATTTTTCTAATCGTGCTCGTATTTGAGTATTAAAATGTTTATTGTGATACGTGTATGTTTTATGTGACTGACTTACACTATGTAACACATTTTGTTACTAGATAGTATGTGTTATTTCTTAATCACTAATGTTGTAAAAGTATAGAAAATGGCCATTTTTTTATTCAAACTTTGCTTTTGTGACCTGAATAATGAAATTTATAAATTAACCTATTTAATGAGTAAAACGGACAAATTTGAACATTTTAATTTACATAAGATCTGTATAAAACAACATATGAATCAAGATTTACATGTATTTATACTAAAGTTATACAAAAATGCTTAGAAGTGAGTAGTTTTTCGAGATTTGAGACTGTAATGTAAATCACTTTCACGTACCAGACCCCAGATTATTGAGAGAAAATTCATCCTCATTATTTTATTAATTCAGCTATTTCTAAAATTATAATTAGGTTGTAACCAGATAAAATACACAATTATATTAAAGAAGGTTTTGATTTTTGAACTTCGCATAAAGCTACTCGATGGGTATCTCTGCTAGGCGTCCCTAACAAACGAAGTACAAGTTCATGACAGGAATAAGAAACTTTCACCATTATACTTATCTAAATGTTTTCAAAGGAAACTTACTGGCTCATATCAACTTACTTTAGTTGAAAAGAAAATCTCTATAAGGTCCGGCATGGTCAGGTGGGTTAAAGCGTTCGTTAATCTGAGAGTCACGGGTTCGAATCCCGTCGCACGAAACATGCTGGCCTTTATAGCCGTGGGAGCTTTATAAAGCGACGTTCAATCCCATTATTCGTTGGTAAAAGAGTAGCCCAAGAGTTGGCGGTGGATGGTGAAGACTAGCCTCCGTCTCTCTAGTCTTAAACTGCTGAATTAGGGACGGCTAGCACAGAGAGCCCTCGAGTCGAGTAGTTTTGTTCGAAATTCAAAAAACAAACAAACATTCTCATTGTAAGTTGAAGTATTTATGTTTGTACAAGAACTTACAAACACGATTTCTTAACTTCCGCTAAGATCTGAAGAGAGTATTAATTTCTATAAATAACTGAAGAATTTTACTCTTCCAGTTCTCATAACTTGACTTAGATGGACAAACTTCCTATTTTCACATTATCTAAAAAAAAAAAAGTAAACCACAAATTTGTACGGGGTGAAGGTTAGGTGAAAATGGTTGTCAACCTTACTAACTGTAGCTATTTCGATTTTTATGCTAGGGTTGGGCGTATAATTGAACAGGGTATTGACTCTCTTATAATGACAAAAGAGAATACTTAATAGCCGCGGACATAATTAGCTCTCAAATCCGCTAAGAGACGAAGCCATGAGCTGAAAGATTGTACTTGAAAAAACAAAAATCTACGTGCCGTTTGCAGCACCTAAAGATAAAAGACGCTAATGTTTAGAAAAGGTAGCAAATTATTTCTTCTTTGTAGCCTTTGGCAAGTGGAGAGAATAGAAGACGAAGGAAATAAGTCAATGATATATATATATATACTCAAGTACACAGAAATATTTCGCACAAAAATACAAACACACTCGCGATGAGCATATTGTAGGAAGCAGAAAACTACACAATAGGCTGTCTTTGCTATGTGTACTTCTGGGAATTGAGCCCCGTATTTTGTCGTTAGGAAATCTGTAATCTTTTGCCAGCCCGACAGAAAACATGGAGAACGTAAACAGTAAGAATACAAGAATTATTATGGCAGGGTTGAAAGTCATAATTAAGTGTGTTTCAAATAAGATGTTGTTTCTATTTTAATATTGTTGTTGTTTTTTCTGTGACACGTTAAGAGCAAGGGAATCATTTTTATATTTCTAGTAATGGAGGTCCATCAGTAGTTTTATTGTAGAGATGAAACTGTTTTATTACAAATAGAAACATATCTGGTTTTAAAATTATTTGCTGCGGAATTCCGATAAAATCAACAAATTCATTTCTTCTCTTCTTTCAGCCACGAATCTCCTGAGCTTAACACGATTTTCAGTCATTGCACGTGTTGTTCACCAGACTCTATTAATCATTCATAGCGACCCAAAACAAACTTACCAACTTTCGACAGCCAGAAAATTTAACAACTAACGTATTCTAAGCGGTGATCGATTTTAGCGAAATTTGATTTGGTTTCTTTTGAATTTCGCGCAGAGATACTCGAGGGCTACCTGCGCTAGCCGTCCCTAATTTAATAGTGTCAGACAGGAGGAAAGGAAGTTAATCATCACCACCCACCGCCAACTCCTTGGTTTCTCTTTTACCAACAAATAGTAGAACTGACGGTAACTTTACAACCCCGCGGCTAAAGGGTGAGTACGTTTGGTGCGACCAGGATTCGAACACGCGACCCGCTGATTACGAGTCGAGGCCTCAACACGCGTGGCCATGCCGGGCCGTTCTTCGATTACTAAGATATTAAATAATTAGTTTATGTAATGTAGATTGTACTTAATAGCATATTTCATATATTATAGTAAATAATACAGAAAGACAAATAAACATAAAATTGTATTTAAAATATAATAACACTGTACTTTTATCATATTATTGAAGTTATTTGTAGAAATAAAATAAATAACAAATATGCACACAATAATTTAACAGCTCATATTCTAATAATTAACAATCTTATTTACTAAATGTAATTCACATTTCACTAGATGTCAGGGCAGTTCAGTTGTATGATATCACCCATATATTGTTTTCAATAGATAAATAATTTATGTACAACTTGACTTTTAGAACAAGAAGTAAATAATAAAACAATTAAAAAGATTTTTATCAAACAATCTGAAACTTTAGACAATTGTAAAGGTTTGTGAAACAGGAATTGGTCTATAAATTTAGTTAACACCACTGTGTTCTTTAGTAGCAAATCATATATTAAGACGTTCCTTTGATTAAAGTTTTCAGTGGGGTCCACCCCAACCACTGTGTGGGTATGCGTGGTACTATACTTCATGGCCTAGGATCCGTATAGTGTCCTCCCTATTAATTGTATGACCCTGGCATGTGGTCATCAATTGTATGTCTACACAGTGAATTGGGGTGAAGTGGATGTGGAGAGCGTGGGTTCTCGAAATGTCCCCTTAACGTTGGTTCAATGCTCCGGGGTACTTGTACCGTCCAGGAGGAACCATTCCACCTTCAGTGACCTCCAAATAATCAAAAAATAGAAAATAAAAACGTATATTTCATTTATTAGCCTCATTTGTTAAAACAAGAAAAAAATTTATTGTCGGTAAAATTGGTATTTTATGACTTTCGTTATCTGCCACTAGAGGGGGAACAGTATAATTTGCTCGTTTTTTTTATTAACTGTAAAACTACAGAAAGAGGCTATCTGTAATCAGCCCACATTTGTTATGTAACCCTTTTTCAATCATTGTAAGTGCCACTGGGAAGACTCGTTTCATTTATGAACAAGTCTAATAAGTGGATTTTTCTTTAAAATCATTGTAATACTAAGAAATATCTTTCGTAATATGACAAATAATGACACAAGAAGAAACTAAAACGCTTGTGAATTTTCGTTCCAAACAAATGTAATGTCAAAGAGTCATTTTACATGTACTGGAGTGTATTGCATGATAACAGTAGAGTCATAAATTAGTTATAAAA
This sequence comes from Tachypleus tridentatus, assembly GCF_004210375.1. Taxonomy (NCBI): domain Eukaryota; kingdom Metazoa; phylum Arthropoda; class Merostomata; order Xiphosura; family Limulidae; genus Tachypleus; species Tachypleus tridentatus. Next base: position 53,463,636 of record NC_134832.1, on the reverse strand, counting down.
CGCGAAGTACACGTTTATCACAAGAATGTGCAGTCAATCCCACTGTTCATTGGTAAAAGAATAGCCCAAGAGTTGGTGGTGATGGCTTGCTGCCTTCTCTCTAGTCATACACTGTTTTTATATCTGTTTTCTCTCTCTTTGAACACAAATATAATCTCCCACTTTTACCATTATAGTTAACTAAATGTTTTCAAATGAAACTTACTGGTTCATATCAACTTTCTTTAGTTGAAAAGAAAATCTCTATAAGGTCCGGCATGGCCAGGTGGGTTATAAGGCGTTCGACTCGTAATCTGAAGGTCACGGGCTCGAATCCCCGTCGCGCTACAATTAGCAGTGTAAGATTAGAGGGAAGGCAGCTAGTCATCGCCAACTCTTAGGCTACTCTTTTACCAACGAATAGTGGGATTGACCACATAATTACAAAGCTCCCACGGCTGAAAGGACGAGCATGTTTGGTCTGACTAGGACTCAGACCCGCGACCCTCAGATTACGATTCGAGTGCCTTAACCACCTGGCCATGCAAAGCCCTATTATAGCTTCATACTTTCACCAAAATAACTAAAGGAATTGAAACACGCTAATAATAAACTTAGAAGAGTATTATCATGGAATAAGTGTTGAAACATCAGAAAGTCGTGAATACTCCTTGGATTGTCTCTTAAGTTAATTTATATCTTTGTTTAAATAATTGATTACTGTTTTGCTTCAGTTGTCACTTTGTGAATAAGAAATGGATACTGACAAATGTCTGCAAAAGAACCCTTCTCTGGCCGATGTTGTAACCATAACCACTAATAGTAACATAATTAAATCAATTAACATATTTATGCTACTGTGTCTTTAAAGTTGAAGAGATAATTAGTGTATCCGTAGGAACAAAAGTTTATTACTTAGAGATAACTTACAACAATATTTCTTGGTTTTTTATGTGCCATGTGTTTAGTGATTAAGTTAGTTGTGCTCAATATGTTAAATAAAAGTTATATAATTCTTTCTCTTTGAATTTGTTTTGGCTAAACATACATTTATAGAAGAGCTTCATGATTGAGGAAGGAAAAAAGGATAACAGTATTGTTATCAAAACCTTTAAGCTAAACTTTATTCAGATTATCTAATGAAGTCCAATGTCAATAATTACCAAAATTTTAAATACTTTACTTCCCCTATGACTTGAATAATTTAGAGAAAAATAATAAACTTTTCCGATAATTTTGTGGCTGATGTAAACATTTTAACAACTTTTCGTAAAACTATTGAAAGGAACTGAGAATGATAATTTTGCTACAGGGTGAACCACAAAAAACGAATAGAGTTAAAGAGTTTAGAATATTTTGAAGAGCAAAACAGTAATCAATTATTTAAACAAAGATATAAATTAACTTAATAGACAATCCAAGGAGTATTCACGACTTTCTGAAGCTTCAACACTTATTCCATGATAATACTCTTCTGAGTTTGTTCATAGCGTGTTTCAATTCCTTTAGTTATCTTGGTAAAAGTATGAAGCTATAATAGGGCTTTGCATGGCCAGGTGGTTAAGGCACTCGAATCGTAATCTGAGGGTCGCGGGTCTGAGTCCTAGTCAGACCAAACATGCTCGTCCTTTCAGCCGTGGGAGCTTTGTAATTATGTGGTCAATCCCACTATTCGTTGGTAAAAGAGTAGCCTAAGAGTTGGCGATGGGTGGTGATGACTAGCTGCCTTCCCTCTAGTCTTACACTGCTAAATTTGGAACGACGGGGATTTGAACCCGTATCCTTCAGATTACGAGTCGAATGCCTTAACCCACCTGGCCATGCCGGACCTTATAGAGCTTTTCTTTTCAACTAAAGAACGTTGATATGAGCCAGTAAGTTTCATTTGAAAACATTTAGTTAACTATAATGGTAAAAGTGAGATAAATCAGATATAAAAACAGTGTAAGACTAGAGAGAAGGCAGCAAGCCATCACCACCAACTCTTGGGCTATTCTTTTATCAATGAACAGTGGGATTGACTGAACATTCCTGTCATAAACGTGTGCTTCGCGTTTTATAATTAATTTAAGACTCTACTGTTATAATGCAATACACTCCAGTACATGTAAAATGTCTCTTTGACATTACATTTGTTTGAAACGAAAAATCACAAGCGTTTTAGTTTCTTCTTGTGTCATAGTTTATCATATTACGAAAGATATTTCTTAGTATTACAATGATTTTAAAGAAAAATCCACTTATTAGACTTGTTCATAAATGAAACGAGTCTTCCCAGTAGCACTTACAATGATTGAAAACAGAGATAGATAACAAATGTGGGCTGATTACAGATAGCCTCTTTCTGTAGTTTCACAGTTAATAAAAAACGAGCAAATTATACTGTTCCCCCCTCTAGTGGCAGATAACGAAAGTCCTAAAATACCAATTTTAACCACAATAAATCTTTTTCTTGTTTTAATAAATGAGGCTGATCAATGAAATATACGTTTTTGTGTTATAATTTTTGAATATTTGGAGGTCAATTAAGGTGGAATGATTCCTCCTGGACGGTACAAGTACCCCGGAGCATTAAACCAACGTTAAGAGGACATTTCGAAAACCCACGCTCTCCACCTCCACTTCACCCCAACTCACTGTGTGTACATACAACTGATGACCACATGCCAGGATCATACAATTTATTGTGAGGATACTATACCGATCCTAGTCCATGAAATATAGTACCACACATACCCAGATAGCTGTTGGGGTCGACCCTACTGAACCTTCAATCAAAGGAAATTCTTAATATATGATTTGCTACTAAAGAACACAGTGGTGTTAACTAAATTTATAGACCAATTCCTGTTTCACAAACCTTTACAATTGTCTAAAGTTTCAGATTGTTTGATAAAAATCATTTTAATTGTTTTATTATTTACTTCTTGTTTTAAAGTCAAGTTGTACATAAATTATTTATCTATTGAAACACTGTATGGGTTACATCATACACCTAATCTGCCCTGACATCTAGTGAAATGTGAATTACATTCAGTAAATAAGATTATTAATTATTAGAACATCAGCTGTCAAATTATTGTGTGGACATTTGTTATTTATTTTATTTTTACAAATAACTTCAATAATATGATAAAAGTACAATGTTATTATATTTTAAACACAATTTTATGTTTATTTGTCTTTCTGAATTATTTACTATAATATATGAAATATGCTATTAAGCACAATCTACATTACATAAACTAATTATGTAATATCTTAGTAATCGAAGAACGGCCCGGCATGGCCACGCGTGTTCAGGCGTTCGACTCGAAATCAGCGGGTCGCGTGTTCGAATCCTGGTCGCACCAAACGTGCTCACCCTTTTAGCCGCGGGGTGTTATAAAGTTACCGTCAGTTCCACTATTTGTTGGTAAAAGAGAAACCAAGGAGATTTTCTTTTCAACTAAAGTAAGTTGATATGAGCCAGTAAGATTCCTTTGAAAACATTAAGATAAGTATAATGGTGAAAGTTTCTTATTCCTGTCATGAACTTGTACTTCGTGTGTTAGGGACGCCTAGCGGAGATACCCATCGAGTAGCTTTATGCGAAGTTCAAAAAACAAAACTTCCTTTACTATAATTGTGTATTTTATCTGGTTACAACCTAATTATAATTTTAGAGGTAGCTGAATTAATAAAATAATGAGGATGAATTTTCTGGGGTCTGATACGTGAAAGTGATTTACATTACAGTCGCAAATCTCGAAAACTACTCACTCTAAACAATTTTGTATAACTTTGGTATAAATACATGTAAATCTTGATTCATATATTGTTTTTTACAGACCTTATGTAAATTAAAATGTTCAAATTTGCCCGTTTTTACATAGAAATATGGTTTATTTATAAATTTCATTATTCAGGTCATAAAAGCTAAGTTTGGAGGGAATAATGGCCATTTTCTGTATTTTTACAACATAAGCAATTAAGAAATAACACATGCTATCTACGAACAAAATGTTTAAGTCAGTCACATAAAACATACACGAATCACATTAAATATTTTAATACTCAAATACAAGCACGATCAAAAAAATATTCAAAACGAATGTTTTCATACGTTTCGAAAAGATGGTTAAAAATTATAAAACTAGTTAAACTAACAATTTAGTTTCGTCATTGTTAATTTAGTTTTCATGAGTTTTCAATGTATAACGCCTGACGCGAATTTCTTCAAAAACGGTTTTATACTTTCATACTGGATAAAGCTGGATTTCTTCCTTTGATGTACATGTTCTCGTCAATTAACCACCAACTCTAAGCCTTATCAAAACAACGTACTTTAAAATAATAAAACTCTCTCACAATGTTTCACGATCTGACTTGAATAACCTTGTGTTTTTAAACAGTTTTCTTGATTTTATATCATGATAACATTGCATATTTACAAATTTAATTTTGCGATGCTTTGAGAAACAATAACTTTTTTCAGTTCGCATTGACCTCAGAACCTGTGGAGTATAAATTTTGTTTTAGATTAAAGTTTGTTTGTTCTGAGATTTTGAAAGACTTATAGTCCGACATTATTTGATATGCGTTGAAATATATAATCAAATATCTTTCACTTGCCGCATTAAAGTGAAGCTTGGAAGTGAACCTTTCATGACAAATATTTAATATTTGTTTAAATATGTTAAATAAATTACAGTAATTATACTGCTAGAAAAAATATTTATTAATACACATATAATAATTCAATTGTAGATTGCCTTTATCGTCTACGGGATTCAATCCCCGTCACACCGAATATGCTCGCCTTTCAAACCGTAAAGGCGTTATAATGTAACAGTCAATCCCTTTTTCCGTTGGTGAAAATAGTCCACGAGTTGAAGGTGGGTGGTGTTGACCAGCTGCCTTCCCTAAATCTGTCATTTGTAAATTTGCAACAGTTAGTTCAGATAAGTCCTCGAATAGCTTTTAGCAAAATAAATAATCTGACCTTCTAGGAAGTGTGGAATTGGACGTTAGCCATTTAATAAACAAGGTATGACCAATAAATTCAGCTGCCATGTTTATACCCAAGAAAGAATGTTTACAAGCAGTTGAAGCGACTCATCAAATTATACTTTATGGTGGCGATCCACTCTTTACCATTGCTGTACAACTAACTGCACCATGAGGAACTGTATTGTAGTGTACTTTACCGTACAGCCTGGGATTCACTGGTGTCACGTGCTGATGAAACAGAAAGGAAAACATTCTGTTCACGTGAAAATATGTTAAAAAAGTATACAATACGTATCAACGTGTTCGTATGAAATAACATATAGCTTTAGTTTTCCGAGTCCAAAAATACATACCACGAATGCTTCATTGTGATATAATTATTTCTATGTGGCCTGTTTGACCTGTTATAAACATTACTTGAAGTTCAAATGTTTAATGAAAATATGTGAGAATAGCATCATACAAAAGAGAAGAGTTTCATAAACTATTTTTGTTAATCATTAGCTCATAATTTACCTTATGTGATTAATAAAAACGCTCAGTTTGTGTTACTAACTGCCCAATGATGCAAGTTATGAGTGCCCAAAAGTTATATTAAATATTCACTTAAATAATTGCATTCCTAACCTATTAGCATCATGAACTAATCAGCACTTTAAGAAAATCTCTTGTGATCATAAATTTATAATATCAAGCAGAAACAATCTCGATAAATATTGTCCCCGGATTACAACGCCAAAATCAGAGGTTCGATTCCCCTCGGTGGACTCAGCAGATATCCCGATGTGGCTTTGCTATAAGAAACACACACGCACTCGATAAGTATTACTCCCAACAAACATGCCCCGAACAAATTCAGGTGTGTTTAAATATACAAATTTTGGGGTAAAGAATTATCGTTACCCATAGTTTACGTTTTGTGCCGAAATAATCTCACCCAAAAAACGTTAACGTGCACCCAATATTTTCTATATCCATATTAGTAAAAACAAAAACAGACACACAACCTGGCCTCTAAAGCTTCTCTGGTAAAATCAATGCTTTCGCTCTGCACTTCGCCATCTTACGATATTTAGATTTGGATACGTCAGATCCGGGCCAGTGCTGTGAGCTTTTACGTTTTTGTTTCTTTTTTTATAGAAAATAGGTATGCTCGAAATAATCCTAATGGAATATTGAATCATACAACGCTAACTTTAAAAAAGTAATATTTATATGTGAGTTTGTTTATCGAGACGTTGAAGTTTTTCATTGGTTGTTTGAAGTTAAGCTACAAAGCTACACAGGTATCGAAACCCGCTTTCTAGCGTTGTAAATCCGCAGACATTACGCTGTGCTTATGGGGATGGGGGCGCCAATTTTTTTACTTTAAACAAAAAATTGTAACGAAACATGTATGTAACTCCAAATGAACACTTGAGACATGTCACACTTGATTTTAAAACCCTTACTAATGGACATGATAAAAGAATCATTTGAATAAATTTCTGTGTTTTATTACTTGAAATGTAAGGGGTCGTAAACATTAGGTGAAATGTCAAAGTTTCATAGTGGACTTTTAGCGCTTCTAGGATTCCTTCCTTAAACACTCGCAGACATATCCGAATAGTTTTGACATTTATTATAATGTTAATCTTACACTACGAAGAATCAGAGATAAATTTTCCAGTGCCTAGCCATCAATTACCTCAGCACTTATCTAATTACAAGTATTTACCTTCAGGCACATTGAGATAATTAGACAACATCCTAAACAATATCCGTGTTTTCAAACCCAAGGCAATTTACGTCTACTACAGAGTGTTATTTGTAATAAATGTTAATTTCTTGAAAGTTCTACCCTGTTAGGCTCTACATACGTAGGAAGTTGACAAAGTGTTACGGTTTTAAACTACAAGTAACGATTTTACTGAATGTAGATTGTATCTGGTTTGATATTTTTACTTTAAAAAAAGCCAAAATTTACTGTTTGACAACTTTTTTATTTATTATCCAGGTTTTCATGTGAATTCTGTTGTGTCTTTCCACACAAACATTAATTTTTTCTTATCCGAATTGTAGCCGATCATAAACTGTTGACCATTCAAAAAATACTAATGGAAGTCAACAATAAGGCTCAAACGCGACCCTTAAATTGTGTAAAATATTCAAGTAATACTAATGGAACGCAACAATAAGGCTCAAACACTACCCTTAAATTGTGTAAAATATTCAAGAAATACAAGTGGAAGGCAACAATAAGGCTCAAACACTATCCTTAAATTGTGAAAACCATTCAAGAAATACTAGTGGAAGGCAACAATAAGGCTCAAATACTACCCTTAAATTTGGTAAACTATTAAAGAAATACTAACGGAAGGCAACCGCAAAGCTCAAACATTCCTAAGTTATATCATCTTAACATGCTGGGACGGAACTTTTAAGACAAAATTATTTAGTTCACTTTTAAAAACAACATTTTATCAGTGGAACTAGAAACTTTTATATAATCAATTAATTTGACATTCAAAGTTTAGTTTCAAACTTCTTAATAGTTTGTTTTAATTATTACGGACAAACTCTATAACATTTAACTCTATAATAAATTAAATTTATTTCTAAGCTAAAGATTTTTTTGTCTTATTAATGAAATTGACGTTCGAAGTGTAGTTCTGAACTTTACAACACAAGTTACGTTAGACGTGTTAAAGGCTATAATAATTTTACTATATACTAAATACAACACTTTATCGATGGAAGTAAAACTTTCATAAGATAAAGTAAACTGGTATTTAGTTTTAAATTTTATCATAGAAATTGTTTCGTTAGAAGTGTTAACGGCTAAGACAATTTCTTTATGTTATAAACACAACATGGAGTTGGCTGTTGCTTCTCTATTATAGCTGTTTATCAACTGAATGCAGTCCACTTTTGGTCACTCTGTAACGTTCCACTTTTTCAAAGATTTCAGAGGTGATTTAGAAACATAGTCTTAAAAAGAGTGTTTACTTCATACATATATATATTTAAATTATTTTATAAAATACATACTAAATAAGGTTTGTGCTGTCTCCCGGCTTCCACCTGATGCCTTAAGAACAAACTTACTTCGCTTTGAATTACATTATATTTTATTATTGGTGGCCCACAGAACATGGACTATAAACACAAAGTTATTTTCAAAGCCTTTTGTATCACTTCAAACATAAGACACCACTAAACTATGGTCTATAGTATATCTTCTCACCAACTGGATATTTGCGTGCTTGTCCAGAAATGCATTAGGTTAAATATATTCTGGAAAGTGTAATAGCAGTTAGTAACTGTAAACAAATGGAAATTGTTGTCTGAAACGGATCTCGAACAAAATAATTTTTTTTTTTTACATTAAACTGTATTTACTGTATTTTAACTATCATACAGGATTGCACATAAGACTGATACGTAGGAAAAACATAAGATAAACTACACATAAGAAACATTTTTTAAATCAAATATCTAAGTGTAGACAAAACACCTTTAACTATTTACCAGGTTACAGTGTTCTAACAATAAGATACTGAACCATTTTATATGATTATTTTTAATTTAACTTCATCTTCAGTGGATTTGTTTTACGTATCCAATTCCAGTGTTTATACTACCTTAATAATAAGATGTTATAATTAATTATACCTTGCTTCAAAGTAACCATAGTAATTTTACAATTAGCAACTGAAGATATGAATTTTTTAAAAGCTTAAACTGATCTGTGACACAAAACCCATAATATTTTAACTTGTGCATTATTGGAAGCCAGATGATTAAAGCGCTCGACTCGTAATCCGAGGGTCGTGGATTCGAAAACATTTTACACCAAACATGCTCGCCCTTTAAGCCATGGGGGCATTATAATGTGACGGTCAATTCCAATATTCGTTGATAAAAGAGTAGCCCAAGATTTGGCGGAAAGTGATGTTGACTAGCTACTTTTCTTCTAGTCTTATACTGCTAAATTAGGGACGGCTTGAGCAGATTATACTCGTGCAGCTTTGCGCGAAATTCAAAAACAAACAAACAGATATTGTGGGGGGAGAAGAATAAATTACTTTTCGTAAACATCCTTAGCCAAACTAATGGAAAATTAAAGAAACTCACAAAAAGTTGTGAAATGTTCTAGTGAATCTCTAATTTCTTTACTTTCATAATGTGAATATTTTATTATAATTTCGAATATTAGAAGATAACACGATCATGCTCACCATATTACAAAACAATTCTTTATTAGGTTTAACAGTTTATTGTTATTGGTGAAGCAAAATAAAACAAAAAGATAGAGGGTTTGTAAGTTTCAGAACTGTAAACGTGTCTGATTTCAGTGTATAACAAACTGGGATATTCGAAAATTATAAAAACTTATGGTCTCATATAAGGGGGCGCTTTTGAAATTCCCAAAAAATCGTAGGATGTTTTCAACTACAAGTAAAGTTCAAAAGGTCAATGAACCCGAGCCCTACCTGGTATTTAAAGACCTAAATCCTGGCAGAGAGAAAGTGAAGAAATAGACGTAAATTTATGTTAGCCTTTCTTATAAAGTCTTTAGAATAAAGATGGTGCGTGGATTGGACAATTGACAAGTAATGTGTTGCTTAGCAACAGAACCCGTTTACTTGTATGTGAAGCGTGGTGCACTAGAACGTTTAATTATGTCTGAATTACGATCTAACGACACGGTGACGTTTGGAAGGTATTTGCGACAGTGGCATTCCAGGACCATATTACACTCTTGTTTGCTTCATTGATTGGTTGTTCAGAATTAAGCACAAAGCTACACAATGAGCTATCTGTACTCTGCCCACCACGGGTATTGAAACCCGGTTTCTAGCGGTGAGTCCACAGATATACTGCTGAGCCATTGGAGGATAATATTAGTTTATAGTAGGTATATAATGTTAGAAAACTTTGTTTATTTTATGTACATTGTAGGAAATTTCAGAGAAAACATGTTATAGGGAGTCGATACTAGCACTAATATCAGTCATATTATATGGAATTTTAGAGGATTCGTGTTATAAGAATTATGTATTTGCTTCTTTATGGTTGGGAGAGATTAGTATTACTCTTTATACCAGACGTATTATAGAAAACTGGTTTTAGTTTTTATGTAAAACATAACTTAGGGAGTCTAAAAATGTTTACACGAGGTACAACGTATATAGAATGTTCAAATGTAAACATACTTTAAGAAGCTGGCACTGGTGTGTGTGTGTTTTCTTATAGCAAAGCAGCATCGGGCTATATATTGTGTCCACCGAAAGAAGTCGAACCCCTAATTTCAGCGTTGTAAATACGTAAACTTACCGTTGTACCAGAGAGGGGGACGCTGGCACTCCTTTCTAAAAGCAAAATATTGAAACTCGGTTTTTAGCGGTGTGAGTCCGCAGACATACCCTGTTCCACTGGGTGGGCTAATCTGTTGTTAAAAACAATACGTGAATAAATAACTTTACTACTTTAATACGAAGGCTATCTGCACTAACCGTCCCCAATTTTGCAGTGTAAGACTAAAAAGAAGGCAGCTAGTCATCACCACCCACCGCCAACTCTTGGACTACTCTTTTACCAACGAATAGCGAGATTACCGTTAGATTATTACGTCCACATGGCTGCTAAGAACTGATATATAGGCGTATATCTATTTTTAGGTTTCCAAGTAGGGTTACTAATAATAAGACGTGCTACCTGTTTCATTTTCTTCTTTAAGTGGGCCCGGCATGGCCAGGTGGGTTAAGGCGTTCGACTCGTAATCTCAAGGTCGTGGGTTCGAATCGCCGTCACATCAAACATGATCGCCCTTTCAGCCGTGGGGCGTTATAACTTGACGGTCAAACCCACTCTTCGTTAGTAAAAGAGTAGCCCAAAAGTTGACGGTGAATGGTGATGACTAGCTGCCTTACCTCTAGTCTTACACTGCCAAATTAGGGACGGCTATCGCAGACAGCCCTCGTGTAGCTTTGAACGACATTCAAAACAAACAATATTTGCGTGTTTCATTAATCAGTGTTTAATAGGGTAGCTACGCTGTGCCCTTTGCGAGGATCGTGTCTCAAAGAATATAAGTTATTCTACTGTAATAAAAAACCACCCATAGTCTGTTTATAGTTATAATTTTGAGTTTTAAATATAAAAAATGAACTAGTCAGAGTGAAGTATAATTCATTAAATGTGTTGAAATTTTTATTAAGTAAAATAAAATAAAATAAAATAAAAATAACAGAAACATATTTTCGAACGGTTCTCAATCCAAATTCTACTTTTGTTTACACAAGTGAAAACTATGAATGGGAAATAATGTTTTCACTTTAAATAATTTTACAAATGGAAGATATATCCATCCCAGCCTAGCTCAAGGGTTAGCTCGAAAATTATAAAGTTAAAATGCTGTGTTTGATTCCACCTGTTAATATACCGCAGGTAGTATATTTGGCATATTTACAATAAAATGTAGGTTCATGAAAACGCTAGCTCTATTTACTCACTAAGTAAAAATACCAAATACATGAAACTTGTTCGTACTAAATTAATATATCGAATTGAAATGTGCTACTGATACAACCTATAAGTAACAAGACAGTCGGAATTCCAAATGTCAGCTACAGTCTAAGACTTTACACTTTCATCATGAAACTCAGTTTCTTAAAACTTTGTTTGTTCTTGAATTTCGCGCAAAGCTACTCGAGGGATATCTGCGCTAGCCGTTCCTAATTTAGAAGTGTAGGACTAGAGGGAAGGCAGCTAGTCATCACCACCCACCACAAACTCTTTTTCTACTCTTTTACAAACGAATAGTGGGATTGACCGTCACATTATAACGCCCCCACGGCTAAAAGAACGAACATTATTTGTGTGACGGGGATTCAAACCCGCGACCCTCAGATTACGATTCGAACGCCTTCACCCACCTGGCTATGCCGGGCCTTCTTAAAACTTTAAAATGAAAATTTCTTAATGGATTAATGAAATAAGTATAGTATATTTTTATGTTTCTCCTTTCACACCTGTAAGTTCGTAATTATAAGTCCTAACTACATAAGCATTTTAGAGTCTTCTAATTAACGTCTACAGAATTTGTCATATAACAAAATTTTCCTTTGGAAAGTGGATCCTTTCTTTGTCTTTCTTTGTTTTCATGGGTGAACTAAAAAGTGTTTCGAGTTGTCATGTTTCTTGTTTTATTATTTGACTTAACCGATATTACAAACAAAGCTGAAGGAAACAAAACAAAGAAAAGGCTTTAGTTTCGACAGCAGCGCCACCTAAGTACATTTTGTATCGTATATCAGTATTATGTAATTGTTATCACTTTATTTACTAAGGTTCCTTTTCAGATACCTATTCTACAGAAGATAACTTTTCCAGTAACGTATAAAACCTCGAGAAAATAATGTATTTAGGTTATACAGAATAGTTCTCTCGTTTTAATGGTCTATTTATTAAAATATAGTAAGTTATATGCTAAAGTTACGAACGTGCACTTTCCTGTTTCAATATATTTATAGATATACACCCGATTTATGCTTAAAGAATTTATATGTATAAAACAAAACAACCGATCGATACCCAATGTCAGTTTTTAGAAATCCATAGTATGGTTGGTAACATCAGATTAGACGATTGCCGCAAAAACAACAACATGAATTTCTGAACTGTTTAAAACAAACTTCTGTCGTTTTTGATACTGTGTGCTTTACCTCGGTTTTTGTTTAAACAGAAACTTGCTCAGAAACAAAATTTCTGATAATATACTTATTTCTACTCTATGGAAAATAAAATCTTTATAAGAAAGGAGAAAAAACTCTAACACCTCAGAAAGCAAATTAAAGAAGACTATGGGTCGGCGTGGTCAGGTGAGTTAAGGTGTTCAACTAGTAATCTGAATATCACGGGTTCGAATCCCAGTCATACCAAACATGCTCACCCTTTTAGCCTTGGGAGCGTTATAACGTCACGGTCAATCCCATTATTGGTTGGTAAAAGAGTAGCCCAACAGTTGGCGGTGATGGTGGTGACTAGCTGCCTTCCCTCTAGTCTCACACCCCTAAATCATGGATGGTTAACGTAGATAGCCCGCTTGTAGCTTTGATCGAAATTCACACCTGTTATCACTAATGTGGTAAATGTGTAGCTCGACTTTCGTCCGATATAGAGAGTGGCTACACGCTACTGTGTTTCAACAGCATGTATTCAAGTCTTGGAAGGCGTGCGATACCTGTCCTTGATTGTATTGTAGAGATGACCACGAAATGCATCTATTACAAGCATTGTTCGTTCCTTTACTAATGCACCAAGCCGATGTTCCAATACATACCACAAACACTCTTCTATTAACTCTAACGACATCCATGAATTTCTTTTGTACAAACTATTACATCTTTGCAAAAATTTTCCTTTCGCAATAGTTTTGTGTTTAATATGACATGTGGTGGTGATTTATTTCCATCTACAGTTACACATAGTATGGCATTAACTTTCAATATTTCATAACCAGTGGTTTTGATTGTCATCTGTCCTTCTTCTTCGGCTATTACATGCTCGCCCTTTCAGCTGTGGGGGTGCTATAATGTGACAGTCAATCCCACTAAAAGAGTAGTCCAAGAGTTGGCAGTGGGTGGTGATGACTAGCTGCCTTCCCTCTAGTCTTACACTGCAATATTAGGGACGGCTAGAACAGATAGCCTTCGAATACCTTTGTACGAAATTCAAAAACAAACAATCATTCTGTTTGGCGCACAAAATAACTGTCTTTTAAATTCGGCATCGTACGTAAAACACTTTCCCATGGGTGAAAAAACGCATTAAAAATAAAAATAGCAATAAAATAGCGCCTGAACAACAGGATAGTCAGAAGATGGTGATGTCCAAATACACCGCTAGAGGCGCTTGCGTTAGCAAAATTAACATTTGTAGTATTTTTTGGTCTTTTTAAGCATACTTCTTTTTAAAATATATTCCAATCTGTTTGTTAATACAAAAATTTTTTCGAAAATCTTTCATATTCGAGGAAAATGATGTTTTCGAGACTTTAGAAGATTGAAAAATGATAGTTCTAATTTCAGACACACCCTAATTTTCAATTCGTAAAAATTTAAGAAAAATGGTCTTAAATATCTCACATAACGACGTGGTTCCTTGAACTAGCAGTAAGATTGTAGCTGGTAACAATAATGACGACATGGTTGGCAGTTCCGGCGGTAAGGTTGTGGTTACTAATCGTGATAACTACGTATCTTGTTATGAGTACGTTGGTGCGACCGGGATTCAAACCCGCGACTTTCGGATTACGAGTCGAACGCCTTAACACAGTTGGCCATGTCGGACAAGGATCGATGAATCGAAGCCCGTCACGAAACATGCTCGCCTTTCCTCTCTTAAATGATACAAAATAACCTAATAATAACCAATTCAGTAGGTGTTGTATTCCCTCTAGTTTATCGCTGCTAAATTAGGAACGGGAAAGTGCAGACAAAACTATTAGGCGATTGCACTTCCAATTATGAACGTTTAGATTAGATGCCGTGATGGAAGCTAGCCAGCGCCATCTCTCGGGGATACTCTTGTCTCACCAAATAGTGAAATATGATTTTGCATTTAACCTTTCTGTTTCATGGTCCACTGGCAACTGAATCTAAAATGCAACAGTAATTTCTCTTTTAAAAAGTCACCCAGTAGCTTAGGAGCAATTGATCCGAAGGCAAGTAACGCTGGAAATTGGATTGCGGTACCCATAGTGGCCATAGCACAGAGAACCCATTGTGTTGACAACATGACAACAAAGAAACTTTTAAGAAGTGCAAATAAAAACATAGTTTTTAAAATTTAATGTTCACTCAATTATGTTTATTTGTAGATTATTTCTGGTACAGACTCATCGTTTCTTTATGTTATTCTTAAATCCTAGTAAAACTTTTTTTGTTAATATTTTCAGTTCGGTTTTTTGAAGAGTTCCAAGGTACACGATACGTGAAATCGTTTGTTTTGTTTTTTTTCAAATATTTAATACTTACCTGCCACCTATTGAGCGTTCTGTAAATCAGCTGCGAGAAAAAAAAATCCTTCATTTACTGTTAGGACTTTACTGCCTCTTTTATTTCATTGGTTTCGACTTTTGTTTTAACATTTTAATAAGAATTTGATTACGAACGAAAACGAATATAAGCGGAACAACTTCTCATGTTCTAAAGTGACTTTTTCATTACTCACGAATTTACATAACTTCCGTCCTGGGACTGGGTACTTTAGCTAGTTCTGCAGTGTTAAAGTTTCTTTTGTTTTTTGAATTTGCGCAAAGTTACTGGAGGGCTATCTGCGCTAGCCGTCCCTAGTTTAGCAGTGTAAGACTAGAGGGAAGTCATCACCACCCACCGCCGATGTTTGGGGATCTTTTTTTTACCGTCGAATAGTGGGATTGACCGTTACATTATAACACTCCCATATGTCATACATGTATATTTCCAATAGAAGATAAATTAGTGATAACACCATGTAAGCAAATAAATTAACTAAATGTTTGAATGTTCCATAAATTCACGTTTACAAGCAGAACATTCTTTGGACAGTGCCTGTCAAATGTTATTGTCAACTGTATGAAGGCCCGACATGGCCAGGTGGTTAATGCACTCGACTCGTAATCGAAAGGATGCGAGTTCGAATCCCCATCACACAAAACATGCTCTCCCTTTCAGCCGTGGGGACGTTATAATGTGACGGTCAATCCCACTGTTCGTATGTAAAAGAATAGCCCAAAAGTTGGCTGTGGGTAGTGATGAATAGCTGTCTTTTCTTTACTCTTACACTGCTAAATTATGGGCAGCTAGCGCAGATAGCCCTCGTGTAGCTTTGCGCGAAACTCAAACCAAACTGAACAGTATAAAACTGATACCAATAAAACAGTATCCTACTTTATCAGATTAAAATCGAAGTATTTTTATCATTCCAAACATGATTTGGGCAACGTCTAGTATTACTAAAGAGAAAAACGTTAAATATTTAATAGTTTTGGTGGGTTTGTTTTGAATTTAGCGGAAACCTACTTGACGTACATACATCTGCGTATTTTATTTGTTTTAATGGATATTTCAGTACTGACCCTGTTTTAAAGTGAATTAACAATCCCTTAAGATCTCCCCGATTTCTCTCCTTTGGACTTTTGTCCTTGGAGCTTTATCGAAACAAAAAAACTATCAGGACAAACAAAGGAGTATTGAGGTACTAAAACTTCGTATCTGTGATACTAACTTTCCCATTCCTGCAGCGTTCGACTCGTAATCTGAGGTACGAATCACGTTCGCAACAAACATGCTCGCCCTCCCAACCGTGAGGGCGATATAATGTTACAGTCAATCCAACTATTCATTGGTAAAAGAGTAGCCTAAGAGTTAGGTATGGGTGGTGATGGATAGCTGCCTTCCTTCTAGTCTTACATTGCTAAATTAGGGACGGCTAGCACAGATAGCCCTCGAGTAGCTTTGTGCGAAATTCAAAAAACCTGAAGCTATGTTGAAAAATGTGTACTCTGAATCTGAACACAGCTAATGATAGAAGACGTGTAGAATATTATTAATTAGTTAAAATAAAGGTTACAATCTTCAAAATATATTTTGTTTTTAATTTTGTTGTTATCTGAAATAGGACGTTATTTCTCTTTGGTTTATATATTATGGGATACTTTATATATAAATAAGTAAATGTCACGTGAATTAACTGACCTCTAAGATATCAATTTTAGTTTCATATCTGACCACCAAAAAAATCGCAATTACATGACGTAAACTGCAACGATTTGCATTCAGGAGTTTCGGTTTAAAACAACCTTATCCATTCACTAATATGTCACGAAATTGTAATTGTTTGTAAGCTGAACTCCAACGAATTCATGGTTCTCTGCATTCATTTTGCGCAAATAAATTATCATATTCCCTTGTGATAAATTAGCTTTAAATTATAATTGTTTTATAAATAAGTCCCGAAGTTACACTTATATATGGATTAACTTTGATCTGCACGTGAAGGTTTGGTAAGTTTATTATTACTTTCTTAATAACTAACAATACAGTTACAAAGTGCTTAATGTCTAAACTTATATTTTCTTTTCAAAACTACAGC
The DNA here is from genome assembly GCF_004210375.1 of Tachypleus tridentatus. Classification (NCBI taxonomy): domain Eukaryota; kingdom Metazoa; phylum Arthropoda; class Merostomata; order Xiphosura; family Limulidae; genus Tachypleus; species Tachypleus tridentatus. Next base: position 53,446,545 of record NC_134832.1, on the reverse strand, counting down.
AATGACAAATCAAGGGTCTGTAAAACATGCAGAACTATTATGTTTTAATAAAGTTCTTCTTCTGTTTTAACTCAAAACGTAATAGGTTGATCCTGTTTTATTAATATCATAAAATGTCTTCTTTTTCTCCTAAATGTTCCGCTCTTCAGAGCTCTGCAAGGTTATAACAGAGATTTAAAGTAGTGACGAGGTGGTTAAGCACTCTATTCGTAATCCGATGGTCGCAGGTTCGAATCCCCGTCACACCAAACATCCCATTCAGCCGTGGGGGCATTATAATGATACGGTCAATCCCACTATTCGCTGGTAAAAGAATAGCCCAAAAGTTGGCGGTGGGTAGTGATGACTAACTGCCTTCCCTCTAGTCTTACTCTGCTAAGAACGATTAGCGCAGATAGCCCTCGTGTAGCTTTGCATGAAATTCAAACCAAACCAAACCTGAATGAGTGAAAAAGAAAATTTGCGAACGTAGTAAAGAAAAGAAAAGGAAAAAATAAAACAAATAAGAATATTCAGAAGTGAACTAAAATCAGCTTTCTAGATTTTAAAATATGATAGGGTAGTCCAGTCTCTAAAAATATGTAAACTGAATGTCAGTCTACTAGTGGGATATTGGTAAATCAGTAGACTTACAATACTAAAATCTGGGGCTCGATTCTTCATGATGAACACAATAGATAACACAATAAATACTTGTTCTAAAACAAACAAGTTCAAAAATAGGAGGTGTATTTTGTCCCCCGATGGGGCAGCGATACGTCGACGGATTTACAACACTAAAATCAGGGGTTCGATTTTCATCGGTGAATACAACTGACAACACGATGTCGTTTTCCTATATGAAAATACACATACACAATATTATGTCTTGTTCACACGAAAATATTGACCTGGCTTTTAACATGCAATCGGAGAAATTAACAAACTACAGTGTTGTCGTCCAATTACTCAGAAGTATATTTTTTAATCGCGCAAACTTGAAAATTTATAAAACGAAATTTATTTTAATTAAATTTGCAAAATTAATAATGATGATTTTAGTTCTGTAAGTTACTTAAGGTTAAAAATAAAATATCAAAATAATCTTTTATGTGTTAAAGATATAATGTTTTAAGCTTTAATTTTAATTAATAAATTTTAGAGACTTGGGATAAGATGATTCGACCCCTTTTGTTAGCTTTTTGAAACTGTCAAAAAAACACTCGTCATGTTACCTACGTATTATGTGACAACAGTTTTGTTGTGCTCAAGAAGCTACATAAGATAGATCCATTGTAAAGATTAACAAATAGTATTTATAGTACGAGTTCGGTGGAGTGTGTGTGTTTTCTGATAACAAAGTCACATAGGACTCGAAATCCGAGGATCTCGCGAAATTGAAAAAAAACAGGAAGAAAATTAGGTTTTACAAAAATACAGACATTACAACTTGCATTTTTAAAAATTTAAATATTGACATAAATACAACAGTAACTAAAGTTGCTTACGAAAAGTTTTAAACAGTAAGATCTGATCTGATATTTAATTACTTAATATGATATTCCACAAATGATATCCAGTTGTTACGTATTCAGGTATAGACAAGACTATTTACCGAATATTATAATAGATTATATTTCGAATCCCGGTTGCACCAAACATGCTCGCCCTTTCAGCCGAATGGGCATTATAATGTGTCGGTCAATCTCACTATACGTTGGTAAAAGAGTAGCCCAAGAACTGGCGGTGGGTGGTGATGACTAGCTGCCTTCCCTCTAGTCTTACACTGCTGAATTAGGGATAGCGCAGATAGTCCTCGTGTAGCTTTGTGTGAAATTCAAAACAAATTTTATCTTATTTAATTTAGAATAATCTTAATGAGTGGAAACACTTTTATTTAATGGCTGAAATACCTCGATTGGCTTAGTAGTAGGATTGAGAACTTTAGATTGAGAAATTAATTGAGAACATTAATTTAGACTAATTTGTTCTATTGCCACGTCTGTAAACATTTAGCAAGTTCACGTGGTAAATACTCTGCAACTTAACTAAGCCCACATTAATTTAAACTAATTTGTTCTATTACCACGTCTGGAAACATTTAGCAAATTCACGTGGTACCGACTCTGCAACTTAACTAAGCCTACTTTAATTTAGACTAATTTGTTCTAATACCACGTCTGAAAACATTTAGCAAATTCACGTGGTACCGACTCTACAACTTAACTAAGCCTACATTAATTTAGAATAATTTGTTCTATTACCACGTCTGGAAACATTTACCAAGTTCACGTGGTAAATACTCTGCACTTAACTAAGCGCACATTAATTTATTTATTATAATCAAGTGTGTATGTGATAATGAAATGAGGAAAGACACATAAATTATTATTATCACGTGTGTATGTGATAATGAAATGAGGAAGGACACATAAATTATTATAATCATGTGTGTAGCTCATTAGAATAACGTATATGTATAAATTAACGAGAACAGTACTGTTTTTGTGTAAGGATACACAATGGACTAGCACCCTTTCCACTGTGAGGGAATTGAATCTCGGACCTTAGCGTTTCAAACTCGTACATTTATCGCTAACCGACTTGGAACAAGCTAAAGAGAAGCTAGTAAATTCAAAACATGCACACGAAATTAAGATTTCTTTTTTGCATGACATGTGATCAAACAAGGATATACGAAAAGGACAGAACTCTTTCCAGACGTAACGCGTTCTTCAGTTTTTAGAAAGTATTAAAATACTTAAATATATGTTGTATTTTTTATTGAAAATTCTGATGTTAAGTAACGTTACGGATATATCCAATACAGATATGCTTCTCATAGTAGTAAAACAAATACACATAGGTGGAGAGAATCTGTACACAACAGTCACGAACAGACAGTCTGTTATCGTAGACTACTAAGAAGTGTTAACGGAACGTGGCTGAAGAGATATTTCTACAGCAAATGCATTCTAAATACAGCAGCTTAAATTAACTACATAAGTCTTAACAATTCTCAAGGGTAGGTTTCCAATATACACTACGAAACAGAAAATTAATCCAGGCTTAATTTGTACTGACTTCTAACTTATTTTCCTTTTTGGATTCGTAATAATTTTAATCTGTTTTCCTCGTCTGTTTCTCACGTGATGCTGTCATTTTGTCATAGAGTTTGTCTTCTTTTGGTGTGTGTTTTTTAATTTCGCGCGCAAAGCTACTCGAGGGCTATCTGAGCTAGCCGTCCCTATTGTATCAGTGTAAGACTAGAGGGTAGGTATCTAGTCATCACCACCCACTGCTAACTCTTGGCTACTCATACCAACGAATAGTGGGATTGACCGTCATATTATAACGCTCCCACAGATGAAAGGGCAACCATGTTTGGTGCGACGGCGATTCGAACCCGCGACCCTCAGATTACGAGTCTTCTTTTGAATTAAGCACAAATCTACACAACGGATCATCTGTGCTCTTTTCATCATGGGTATCGAAACCCAGTTTCTGGGATTGTATTTCCGCAGACAAACCGCTGTTACTTTGTGGTCATTTTTAGAGCGTATAAAATCGAATTATTAGAAGTTTTGATATAAATTATACACACAAGCTCGAAAGACATTTTTGTAAACAAGTTAGATGCCTAATCAATCCAAATTTTAATTAAGTTAGTGATCTTCTCGTAACTAAGTAAACTTGTCAAATTCAAAAAGAAGAGAAGGAAAACTATATACAAGTAAAAAACCACTAATATCGAGTAGTACAAGATTTAATTATAAATACTTTGTCAAGATATCATTTGTAATACAATATTTTAGAGCATAGTAAGGTTAGGTTTAACGTGTCAGAAACTTTGCTGGGGAACATGAATAGACCAGAGTAGCTTGTTGCTTGATATTACGTTCATGGAATGTGATTAGGAAAATGTAATTACTGTTTTAAAATCGCATCTGTTAAGAAATATATTTTCAAATTAGTAAACCTTGGTAGGTTATTATGTGAAACTAAATAAAGAAACTTAACCGGAATCTAGGAAGTGTTTTTGGAAACTACTTTAAGAAATCTTTGCTCATTCATTGTTCCTCTCATGTGCAGTGTATATTGCTTATATATTTTTAGTATTACTAAAACTGCTTTATTAGTGGTTATAGTTAGGCTTAACTTTATGTTTGTAAGACTTTTCAGGCGATTACGTTCAGAGAAAATGCAACTGAAGGTGAATACTCTTATACGATTTGTTATAAAGTGTTTTGCAAATCACTGATAACAGAAATTACTAGTTTACTGCAGAGGGGGTAGCGAAACAAAAATAAAAATCAAGTTACACAAAAGAGTGAGTAGAAATACAATACACAGCTAACAAAAAATTTAGCTCCTCCCCTATTTTAGTTTGTAGTTGTCTTTCTTTTGTTGTTTTTTAAGGGGAAAGTCTCGTAGTATCTAGTTATATGCATTATCTATTATACTAGAAGTTTTTTCTGTCCTGAAAATGTGGGCTCACCTTTACATTTAAACGTACGTACGCACTTCATTTCGAGGGCTGTAAAGAAACGACGGGTTTAAATGTACTTTAGTAAACATTTTGTACAAAAACATATTAAAAGGTTTGAGAAAAAAGGTCTAACTGTAGATTGTAGAATAACATTACTATCTTATCTACTGATAGTTTTAACTATGGTAACGTTTAGCCCTAGCTAAACTGTAACAAGAAACGTACACAAGTTACAGTGTTAAATTATTTCTTTATCGAATGTACGTGGTGCTTTTTGACGACGTACGTAATGTTAGGCCTAACAGAAGCGAATTTACAGATTTCGTTTGTTTGTTTTTGTTTTATAAAATTTTGCGCAAAGCTACACGTAGGCTATCTGCGCTGGCCATCCCTAATTTAGCAGTGTAACAGTAGAAGGAAGGCAGCTAGTCATCACCACCCACCGCCAACTCTTGAGCTACTCTTTTACCAATAAATACTGGGATTGACCGTCACGTTATAACGCCCCCACGGCTGAAAGGGCGAGCATGTTTCGTGTGAAGGGGATTCGAACCCACGACCCTCAAATTATGAGTCGAACGCCTTAACCACCTAACCATGCCAGGCCTCACAGATTTCGATGTCTGGGATTAGAATTATTTTCAATTATTTTAAAATTCTTGTACTTAAAGAAGTATTTATACAAGAACTATACTAATTTTACCTTATTTGTATTGCTGGTCTTTGTTAATTTGTACATATTGGTCACTTGCTCTGGGGCAAGTCAGAGGTGAGTTTAGGGGCTTAAAAAGCTAAATTTAAGATAGGCTATCCCGTTATGGATATATTTTATTTGTTTTGTTTGTTTTAAATTTTGCGCAAAGCTACACGTAGGCTATCTGCGCTGGCCGTTCGTAATTTAGCAGTGTAACACTAGAAGGGAGCTAGTCATTACCACCCACCGCCAACTCTTGGGCTACTCTTTTACCAATAAATACTGGGATTGACCGTCACGTTATAACGCCCCCACGGCTGAAAGGGCAAGCATATTTGGTGCAACCGGGAGTCGAATCCGCAACCCTCAAATTACGAGTCGAACGCTTTAACACGCTTGGTCATGCCAATAGATTTTATAGCTTTATACTAAACCAAAAAAAAATTAAACTTACTTGTTGTTGGATACGTATTGAATAAATTCTATACAAATGATACTACTAACTGTTCTTTCGAAACAAAGAAAGTAAACTTTGGCTGACTGTTTAAGTGATGAAATATCATGCCAAACAAATTAAAAATCGATTCTGTTATTGTCAATTATTTGGATTATCTGAGCCAACACCTTTCATATCGGATGAAATAAAAACAGCTTTTAAGAATACATTGTACCACTCTCAATTATTTAGATTACTTAATCTAATAGATTATAAGGAAACTGCTTTTGTGGATCTTTACAATATTGTGTATTTACATTGAATTACAAGAGACAGTACAATTAATTTATATAGATGGCGCCAATACATTTGATATGCTCACTGAGAATGGAGAGAAATAGAGTTCTCTTTAACAGGAAACGGAGGCGAAACGGGAAACTCGTTACCCCTATTGCAAATCTACATGCAACCAGGATAAAAAGTTCGCAAAATTGAATGTCGCACATTGTGTATCAAAAATGTTTTTCCAGTATCATTCAAGCAAGAGTACCATGATAGTTGATGTAGGAGACATGTTTACATGAACGCTCCCGTAAGCGGCGATCTGTTTGACCAACGTATGGCATGTTGCACTTTTTACTGCATACACACTATATTTGGGGTTGCTGAAATGCAAGTAAATGATTTTCGTATTTGAAATTTTCGATTGTGACCAGACATGGATGTTGTGATGTTAACATGTTAGCAGGTGATGCATTTATTTCTATGACAATAGGCCATACCCTGGTTCACACTAGGGGTAGATTCCTATATCTGTGGACTGAAACGATCTTTTAAAATTTTTATACTGTATACAACTGAGAAGACGGTGTTCTGTAAATATTTTGGAAGTTATGAAATCATCAGTGAGGATGTTGAGGTTCTGTTTGATGATGTAAACATATTTAGATGTATTAGAATGGTAAATAAAAATAAGTGGTTTTGCGGGTTTGTAGACTCAGGTTTTGGTGTTAGGGTTATTGTAGAGTTACAGAATAGGTGCATGAAGTGGCTTTTTCTGTTAAGGACTTGGTGTAGAAACGAGTGATAAATAAATCTTTTATATCTTCAGATGTCAACTCGTAATCGATTTGTTCATTGCGCAGAATGCAGTGTTATCAACATTTCACTGAGCACGCACCAAAGTAAGTATTATTACCTAGATGCACACCCTCAGGTTCCACTTAGTATAGGTTTTTTGTAGTTAAATAAATCTACACAAAGGGTATCGAAACTCCGGTTTCTAGCAGTGAGGGTTCACAGACATACCTTTCTGCCACTGGGGGGAACCGAAGGATGGATTCAACATTTCAGATTGGTAGGTTCTTTCTATTCCAAGCTGTGACGGTTACACACACACATTCTATTATTATGTAGGCAATGCTTCAGCGACACTCAAAAACCTTGATGTAACGAGAATAAAAATCAAAATCGTTGTGCGTTACACAGCTCAGACTCACGTCTCAGTCATCAGGACACACACATACAAAATTGTTTAATTTTTGATGTTTTGGTTTCACGGTGCATAACTGAAGTGTCCTAACTTTAACTAATAAAACATCGTACGAAGAGAGAATAGAACGATACGTGTTAGGAATTAAATAACATTAATTCCAGTTACAGTTTGTTTTTCTACAACTCGTTAAGTTTGTGTGTATGTAATCACGAAAAACTCTCACGTTTTCAGTAGGCTGAAAGCAAATTATTCACAAGAACACTATTGTTTGTTTCTCGTCTAGCGTGTAGATATCCCAAGAAGAGGGAAAATTTATTCTATGAAGAATATAGAAGAAAGAATAGTTATTTTTGTTACACGTTTAAAATAATCACGGAGAAAAGTACATGATTTTAAGATTTTTTTTTCTTTGCAATTTTCGATGAAAATGTATTTATATCGTCGGTTATTTTTTCTATAGAAAACATCTGAGGAACAGTAATACAACGAGATCAGTTTTAACTTTCTCACATAGTTTAAAAAACTCACATGTGTCTAAAAAACAGCACCAAAAACTGTCGCTGTATACAGTGATACCATTTAATAAAATGACGAAATTATTAAACGGAAAGACACATTTTAAAATGATTAATAAACGTGGTGATTGGAAACCAAACATATTTATTAAAAATAAGTTTGATCTAGTTCAGTTAGTAATTCAAGTGTTCCCTTATGACCCAGCGGTAAGCTCAAAGATTTATATCGATAAAATTCGAGATTCGATCCCCGTGGTAGGTAACGAACAAATTGTTCCTCATACTCAGCAACAATGAAACATATAAATCAAACAGATGCATACAATCAATGAAAAGCTTATATTATTATTCATTGGCTCAGCCTTCAAAGACTCAACCGTCGATTTTAGGGCTTACAAGGCTTAAAATTTGGTTTTGATACTCTCGCTAAGCCTAGATAATCAGATTGAATGTTCTTCTCCTTATGTGTATTTCTAATACAGATATTTAATCAAGCAAAACGCATCGTATTTCATGCAGTCTACTACGTGTGTTTTTTATTAAGTACAAGTGAATGAATATTCTCTCCTGATGTCTACTAAATATTTCTTTGCGTTTGTCACCTGTCGTGCCTTATCAAGTATACGTTATCAGACTACGACGTTTAGTGTGAGGCAACACATATGTATGTATATATATTTGATGATTTAGTGCAATTCCTCTGAGTTAAAGTGAGGATTGTATACCATCGAGAGGAAGATATTACCAATCGACCAATAAGCAACGATCTCAGTTAATTCACTTAAATCTTAGAGATACGCGAAGATGTTCGAAAAATAGAAACAAATGACCTGTTTCCCAGACGCAAATTAGACTCGCGAATTACTGTAGAAGAGAACGAAAGGTGAACCTATTAAAGAGTCGGATCAGAGAGAGTACTCAACTTGAATATATAAACTCAAACTCAATGAGATTGGTACAAGACTGGAATATTAATTCTGCAATTATCTGTCAATTCACTGCGTAAATAGCAACAGGTTAGCTCATGGAGATGATTGGAAAAATTTTACCAACAAGAGAAGCGATGTGAAGGTGGCCTGGTGGTTAAGGCTCTTGATTTGAAATCTGAGGATTGTGGGTTCGAATCCTCGTCACCAACAACACTCACTTTCAGCCATGGGAGAGTCGTAATGTGACGATCAAACCCACTATTTGTTGGTTAAAGATTAGAGTAAGGTTTAGCAGCGAGTGGTGTTGATTGGTTGTCTTCCCTCTAATGTATTGCCGCCAAATTAGGGACGACTGCGCAAAGAGTTCTCCTGTAGTTTCGCGCGAAACTCAAAACAAGCAAAACAATGAGTGTATGAAAATATACTATGTATATATTGCACGTGATATTGATTTGGATACAAAAAAGATACATAATAAACAATTAACATTATTGACCATGTTTCTTCATTAATACGTTAAAAAAAATCAAAACTTTTGTGTTACCTCAACTTTAAGGAATATAAACGCCACAGATTTAGTTATACAAAATTACACGTTTGTTTGTGTTTGAATATTCGTACTATCCCTCCATAATGTAGCAGTTTAAGACTAGAGAGAAGGAATCACCACCCACCGCCAACTCTTGGGCCACTTTTTTACCAATGAATAGTGGGATTCACCGTCACATTATAACGCCCCCACGGCTAAAACAGTTTTATTACAAGTAGAAACAGATCTGGTTTAAAAATTATTTGCCGCGCAATTCGCACAAATTCTTTAAGCCACGGTTCTCCTTAACATGTCCTTACGCCATTGCACGTGCTGTTTACCAAACTCTTCTAATCATTCAAAGCTGCACAAAACAAAATCACCATCTTTAGACAGCCAGGAAATTTAATAACCAACACATTCTCAGCAGTGGTCGATTTTAGCGGAGTTTGGTTTGGTTTGGTTTGAATTTTGCACAGAGATACTCGAAAGATATCCGCGCTAGTCGTTCGTAATTTTGTAGTGTAAAACTAGAGTGAACTAGGTATGTTTGTTTGTTTTCTGAATTTCGCACAAAACTACTCGAGCGCTATATGCGCTAGCCGTTCCTAATTCAACAGGGTAAGACTAGAGGGAAAGCAGCTAGTCATCACCACCCACTTCCAACTCTTGGGCCACTTTTTTACCAACCAATATGGGATTGATCGTCACGTTATAACACCCCCACGGTAGAACGGGCAAGCATGTTTGATGTAACTAGAATTCGAACTTTCGGCCCTTATATTACGATCTAACCACCTTGCCACATATTAAATATTAATCGATCTTAGTATACACTTGAATAGAAATTTCCTATAACCAATGACGTCATGTGTTAATATAATTGTTAACTGCATTTTACAAGTATTGCTTATGTTGTTAACAAATGTATTTAACATTTACACTTTAAATTTACTACCACTTTAAAGTAAGGCTGGTTATAGAATGTAGAGTAATAATAGTAACATCGAATTTTAATCATGTGTATTAGAATTCTTGTTTCCAATAAAAAATAATAGAAAATGCATAATATAATGATTTTGTTTTCAGAAAAGTGGTACAAGTTAGTACATTTTAATAAATATACATGTTATATATAATCCGGTAAAAGCTGTCTGAGGCAGAATCGCATAGCACTGAGTAAAATTTCCGGCTTAGACAAAGTGAACATGCATTTCATTAATTGGATCCCGAATGGCCAAGTGTGTTAAGACGTTCATCTCGTAATCCGATGGTAGCTAGTTAGAATCCCTGTCGCACCGAACATGCTCGCCCTTTCAGCCGTGGGGGCATTATAATGTGACGGTCAATCTCACTATTCGTTGGTAAAAGAGTTGTAGTCCAAGAGTTGGCGGTGGGTGGTGATGACTAGCTGTCTACCCTCCAGTCTTACACTGCTAAATTAGAGACGGCTAACGCAGACAGCCCTCGTGTAGTTTTGCGCGAAATTAAACAAAAACAGACAAAAAACATTTTCTGTCTCATGGTTTTTCGAAATTAAAATCAGCCATTATGATACTCAGTCTCATCTCAGCCCTCAGAAATAATTAGCAAATTAGCTTCAAAATAATTAGCTCGCTTTAAAATCTTTGATGGAAAATCTGACGTGCAATTATTTATAAAACACATTCATTCAGATGGGTTATTTTTTCAAGTATTCTTATATTTAGAAATAACTTCTTAATGAACTGAGCAATACTCTGCGCGTGAGTAACGACAGTAAATCAGCTCTTTTATTTGTATTTGATAACTTTGTATAAATTGAATGTTTTAAGGAAAGGGTTATTATGGCGCCTGCTGGTTTCACAACGGGAATCAAATACGTAGTGGTTATTAGAGTTTCATTGACTTACCGAAGTCCCATTGGAAGGAGAGGTTCTAAAATTGGTGTTTACAACAAGTAATACACCTCATGTACTCGTAAGCTAAATGGATAGCAGTCGTTCGTAATTTTAAATTATGGATCGGAGAAAAGGCGGTCAGCCACTAATAACAACAGTCAGAAGTAACGGCTCTCAGAAACCAAATAAGGGCATTTACTGTTCAGTGTCAACAAGTTTCGCTCACCAAACCTTGAGATCCGTGGCTCGACACAATGATCACCAAACCACTTCTATTTGTCATATTCTTATATTTCATTCAAAATCACACTGAAGCGATTAACATATACCAACTAGCGAGGGAATAGCAACATTTGTGTTTATAAAATATGTTCAAACATTATGATTTACTGCGCTAAAAAAGCCCGCCATGGCCAGGTAGTAAAGACGTTCGCCTTGTAAGCTGTCGGTCGCTTTTATTAAATTTCTTGGCTGTCTAAAGGCAACTTTGAATGATTAGAAGAGTCTGGTGAACAGCACGTGCAATGAGGTAAAATCGTGTCAAGCTCAGAATAACTGTGGCTGAAAGAAGAGAAGAAATGAATTTGTTGATTTTATCGGAATTCCGCAGCAAATAATTTTAAAACCAGGTATGTTTCTATTTATAATAAAACAGTTTCATCTCTACAATAAAACTACTTATGGACCTCCATTAATACAAATATAAAAATGATTCCCTTGCTCTTAACAACGTGTCACAGAAAAAACAACAACAATATTAAAATAGAAAAAATATCTTATTTGAAACACACTTAATTATGACTTTCAACCCTGCCATAATAATTCTTCTATTTTTTCTGTTTACGTTCTCCATGTTTTCTGTCGGGCTGGCAAAAGATTACAGATTTCCTAACGACCAAATACGGGGCTCAATTCCCAGAAGTACACATAGCAAAGACAGCCTATTGTGTAGTTTTCTGCTTCCTACAATATGCTCATCGCGAGTGTGTTTCTATTTTAGTGCGAAATATTTCTGTGTACTTGTGTATATATATATCATTAACTTATTTCCCCTCGTCTTCTATTCTCTCCACGTGCCAAAGGCCACAAAGAAGAAATAATTTGCTATCTTTTTCAAACATTAGCGTCTTTTATCTTTAGCTGCTGCAAACGGCCCATAAATTTTTGTTTTTTCAAGTACAAACTTCATGGCTTCGTCTCTTAGCGGATTTGAGAGCTATTTACAGCCGCGGCTATTGAGTATTCTCTTTTGTCATTACAAGAGAGTCAATACCCTGTTCAATTATACGCCAACCCTAGCATAAAAATCGAAATAGCTACAGTTAGTAAGGTTGACAACCATTTTCACCTAACCTCCACCCCGTACAAATTTGTGTTTTACTTTTTTTTCCAGATAATGTGGAAATAGGAAGTTTGTCCATCTAAGTCAAGTAATGAGAACTGGAACAGTAAAATGACTTCAGTTATTTATAGAAATTAATACTCTCTTCAGATCTTAGCGGAATTTAAGTAATCGTGTTTGTAAGTTCTTGTACAAACATAAATACTTCATGCTACAGTGAAAATGTTTGTTTGTTTTTTGAATCTTGCACAAAGCTACTCGAGGACTATCTGTGCTAGCCGTCCCTAATTTAGTAGTGTAAGACTAGAGGGAAGGCAGCTAGTCATCACCACCCACTGCCAACTCTTGGACTACTCTTTTACCAACGAATAGTGGGATTCACCGTCAAATTATAACGCCCCCACGGCTGAAAGGGCGAGCATGTAATAGCCGAAGAAGAAGGACAGATGACAATCAAAAAAACTGGTTATGAAATACAGAAAGTTAATGTCATACTATGTGTAACTGTAGATGGAAATAAATCACCATCACATGTCATATTAAATACAAAACTATTGCGAAAAGAGAATTTTTGCAAAGATGTAATAGTTTGTACAAAAAAAATTCATGGATGGCGTCAGAGTTAATAGAAGAGTGGTTGTGGTGTGTATTGGAACATAGGCTTGGTGCATTAGTAAAGGAATAAACAATGCTTGTAATAGATGCATTTCGTGGTCATCTCTACAATACAATCAAGGACAGGTATCGCACGCCTTCCAAGACTTGAATACATGCTGTTGAGAAACAGTAGCGTGTAGCCACTCTCTATATCGGACGAAAGTCGAGCTACACATTTACCACATTAGTGATAACAGGTGTGAATTTCGATCAAAGCTACACGCGGGCTATCTACGCTAACCATCCATGATTTAGGGGTGTGAGACTAGAGGGAAGGCAGCTAGTCACCACCATCACCGCCAACTGTTGGGCTACTCTTTTACAAACAAATAGTGGGATTGACCATCACTTTATAACATACCCACGGCTGAAAGGGCTAGCATATTTCATGTGATGGGGATTCGAACCCGTGACCCTCAGATTACGAGTCAAGTGTCTTAACTACCTGGCCATTCCGGGTCAGTAATAGTTGGTCTTATTTGTATAATGAAATAATAAATACCATATATATACAAATATATTTAACTTCATTTGAATGTATTTAGTTAGTTTCACTAAAATATATTCAATGTATGTGAATGATCGAACCTTCCATTGTATTGTTCAGTCTTTATGTTGGTAAGTACGGGGTGTTCGGAAAGTCACTGTGCACTTATATATTTATTAACAGACATGTTTCAATATAGAATACAGGAGGTAAATATGAATGACAATTATAAACAATGTTAAAAGTGACACCGGTTGGCATCAATACAGGCCTGGATCCTTCTTATTTTGTTTCTAAACATCTCTATCAGTTGCTGGTTCGAAATAGACTAAATAACATATGATTACAAAACTGTATATTGACTTTCCAAACACCCTGTTCGATAGCCTTAACTAGTGACATAGTAAATTGAATTTTAATGTATTTTGTTTTGGTTTAAATGTTATGGTTATATTATATATATTTGTATACATATTAAATTAAGAGCAACTGTAGATGTTCAAGAATATTAGAAAAAAATAGAGTCATTATTAATCATGTAATTTAAAACATTATTAAACAAGCGATTGAGGATATGCTATAGGAGTTATTAAGGTTCTGACTTTCTAACAAAATTCATCATCTTTCATTAAATCTTCATACTGTAAATGCACGTTAGAAGACATATAGTTTCACTCACATTACAAAACTTTATGAGTACGAAGACAATCACTCTCAGTAATACGTATAAGTTGTTTGAGAGAGCAACAAAACTACTTTGTAACTTAAGTATTATTACGAAGTTTTATTTTTAATATCCTCTTCACAGATAAGGATGCAGGTCGTCATTACATGACATGTGTATAAGTATTGGATTGATTTATAAGGGGACGATCATTATGTGACATAGAAACAACGGAATTTTGAAACACCTACTGATCGTTGTTTACGACAAGGATTCATTAATAGAATAATTTGATTACTAGGCACGTGCTCACGATGTAACTGTTTCAATGGTCTTCTATTTATTTGTTTTGGTTTAGAATTTCTATCAAAAATACACGAGGGCTATCTGCCCCAAATTTAGCAGTGTAAGACTGGAGAGAAGGCAGCGAGTTATCACCCCCACCGCCAACTCTTGGACTACTCTTTTACCAACCAATAATGGGATTGACCGTGACGTTATAACGCCCCACGGCTGAAAGGGCGATCATGTTTGATGTGACGGCGATTCGAACTCACGACCTTGAGATTACGAGTCGAACGTCTTAACCCACCTGGCCATGCCGGGCCCACCTAAAGAAGAAAATGAAATAGGCAGCACGTCTTATTATTAGTAACCCTACTTGGAAACCTAAAAAATAAATATACGCCTATATATAAGTCCTTAGCAGCCATGTGGACGTAATAATCTAACGGTAATCTCGCTATTCGTTGGTAAAAGAGTAGTCCAAGAGTTGGCGGTGGGTGGTGATGACTAATTGCCTTCTTTTTAGTCTTAAACTGCTAAATTGGGGACGGTTAGTGCAGATAGCCTTCGTATTAAAGTAGTAAAGTTATTTATTCACGTATTGTTTTTAACAACAGATTAGCCCACCCGGTGGAACAGGGTATGTCTGCGGACTCACACTGCTAAAAACCGAGTTTCAATATTTTGCTTTTCTAAAAAAGTGCCAGCGTCCCCCCCTCTAGTACAACGGTAAGTTTACGTGTTTACAACGCTGAAATTAGGGGTTCGACTTCTTTCGGTGGACTCAATATATAGCCCAATGTTGCTTTGCTATAAGATAACATACACACACACTGGTGCCAGCTTCTTAAAGTATGTTTACATTTGAACATTCTTTCTACGTTGTACTTCGTGTTAACATTTTTAGACTCCCTAAGTTATGTTTTATATAAAAACTAAAACCAGTTTTCTGTAATAAGTCTGGTATAAAGAGTAATACTAATCTCTCCCAACCATAAAGAAGCAAATACATAATTCTTATAACATGAATCCTCTAAAATTCCATATAATATGACTGATATTAGTGGTAGTATCAACTCCCTATAACATGTTTTCTCTGAAATCTCCTACAATGTACATAAAATAAACAAAGTTTTCTAACATTATATACCTACTATAAACTAATATTATCCTCCAATGGCTCAGCAGTATATCTGTGGACTCACCGCTAGAAACAGGGTTTCAATACCCGAGGTGGGCAGAGTACAGATAGCTCATTGTGTAGCGTTGTGCTTAATTCTGAACAACCAATCAATGAAGCAAACAAGAGTATAATATGGTCCTGGAATGCCACTGTCGCAAATACCTTCCAAACGTCACTGTGTCGTCAGATCATAATTCAGACATAATTAAACGTTCTAGTGCACCACGTTTCACATACAAGTAACCGGGTTCTGTTGCTAAGTAACACATTACTTGTCAATTGTCCAATCCACGCACCATCTTTATTCTAAAGACTTTATAAGAAAGGCTAACATAAATTTACGTCTATTTCTTCACTTTCTCTCTGCCAGGATTTAGGTCTTTAAATACCAGGTAGGGCTCGGGTTCATTGACATTTTGACCATTACTTGTAGTTGAAAACATCCTACGCTTTTTTGGAATTTCAAAAGCGCCCCCTTTTATGAGACCATAAGTTTTTATAATTTTCGAATATCCCAATTTGTTATACACCGAAATCAGACACGTTTACAAATCTGAAACTTACAAACCCTCTATCTTTTTGTTTTATTTTGCTTCACCAATAACAATAAAGTGTTAAACACAATAAACAATTGTTTGGTAATATGGTGAGCATGATCGTGTTATCTTCTAATATTCGAAATTATAATAAAACATTCACATTATGAAAGTAAAGAAATTAGAGATTCACTAGAACATTTCACAACTTTTTGTGAGTTTCTTTAATATTCGATTAGTTTGGCGAAGGATGTTTACGAAAAGTATTTTTTTCTTCTCCCTCCACAATATCTGTTTGTTTGTTAATTTCGCGCAAAGCTGCACGAGGACAATCTGCTCCAGCCGTCCCTAATTTACAAGTATGAGACTAGAAGATAAGTAGCTAGTCAACATCACCCTCTGCCAACTCTTGGGCTACTCTTTTATCAACGAATAGTGGGATTGACCGTCACATTAAAATGCCTCCATGGCTGAAAGGGCGAGCATGTTTGGTGTAAAAGGTTTTCGAATCCACGACCTTCGAATTACGAGTCGAGCGCTTTAATCAACTGGCTTCCAACAATGCATAAGTTAAAATATCATGGGTTTTGCGTCACAGATCAGTTTAAGTTTTTGAAAATCATATCTTCAGTTGCTAATTGTAAAATAACTATGGTTACTTTGAAACAAAGTATAATTAATTATAACATTTTATTATTAAGGTAGTATAAACACTGAAATTGGATACGTAAAACAAAACCACTGAAGATGAAGTTAAATTAAAAAATAATCATATAAAATGGTTCAGTATCTTATTGTTAGAACACTGTAACCTGGTAAATAGTTAAAGGTGTTTTGTCTACACTTAGATATTTGATTTAAAAAAATGTTTCTTATGTGTAGTTTATCTTACGTTTTTCCTACGTACCAGACTTATGTGCAATCCTGTATTATAGTTAAAATACAGTAAATACAGTTTAATGTAAAAAAAGTTTTATTTTGTTCGAGATCCGTTTCAGACAACAATTTCCATTTGTTTACTTTGTTCACAGTTACTAACTGCTATTACACTTTCCAAAATATATTTAACCTAATGCATTTCTAGACAAGCACGCAAATATCCAGTTGGTGAGAAGATATACTATAGACCACAGTTTAGTGGTGTCTTATGTTTGAAGTGACACAAAGGGCTTTGAAAATAACTTTGTGTTTATGGTTCATTTTCTGTGAGCCACCAATAATAAAATATAATGTAATGCAAAGCGAAGTAAGTTTGTTCTTAAGGCGTCAGGTAGAAGCCGGGAGACAGAACAAACGTTATTTAGTATGTATTTTATAAAATAATTTAAATATATATATGTATGAAGTAAACACTCTTTTTAAGACTATGTTTCTAAAGCACCACTGAAATTTTGGAAAAAGTGGAACGTTACAGAGTGACCAAAAGTGGACTGAATTCTGTTGATAAACATCTATAATAGAGAAGCAACAGCCAACTCCATGTTGTGTTTATAACATAAAGAAATTGTCTTAGACGTTAACACTTCTAACGAAACAATTTCTATGATAAAATTTAAAACTAAACTTTAATACCAGTTTACTTTATCTTTTGAAAGTTTTACTTGCATCGATAAAGTGTTGTATTTAGTATATAGTAAAATTATTATAGCCTTTAACACGTTTAACGTAACTTGTGTTGTAAAGTTCAGAACTACACATTGAACGTCAATTTCGTTAATTAGACAAAAAAAATCTTCAGCTTAGAAATAAAATGAATTTATTATAGAGTTAAATGTTATAGAGTTTGTCCGTAAAAAATTAAAACAAACTATTAAGAAGTTTAAAACTAAACTTTGAATGTCAAATTAATTGATCATATAAAAGTTTCTAGTTCCACTGATAAAATGTTGTTTTTTAATTGAGAACTAAATAATTTTGTCTTAAAAGTTCCGTCCCAGCATGTTAAGATGATATAACTTAGGAATGTTTGAGCTTTGCGGTTGCCTTCCGTTGGTATTTCTTGAATGGTTTACATAATTTAAGGATAGTGTTTGAGCCTTATTGTTGACTTCCATCAATATTTCTTGAATATTTTACACAATTTAAGGGTAGTGTTTGAGCCTTATTGTTGCGTTCCATTAGTATTTCTTGAATATTTTACACAATTTAAGGGTAGTGTTTGAGCCTTGTTGTTGCCTTCCATTAGTATTTCTTGAATGGTCCACAGTTTATGATCGGCTACAATTCGGATAATGTTTGTGTAGATAAGACAGAACAGAATTCACATAAAAACCTGGATTGTAAAAAAAAAAAAAAGTTGTCAAACAGTAAATTGTTGCTTTTGTTTAAAGTAAAAATATCAAACCAGATACAATCTACATTCAGTAAAATCGTTACTTGTAGTTTAAAACCGTAACACTTTGTCAACTTCCTACGTATGTAGAGTCGAACAGGGTAGAACTTTCAACAAATTAACATTTATTACAAATAACATTCTGTAGTAGACGTAAATTGCCTTGGGTTTGAAAACACGGATATTGTTTAGGATGTTGTCTAAATTTCTCAATGCGCCTGAAGGTGAATACGTGTAATTAGATAAGTGCTGAGGTAATTGATGGCTAGGCACTGGAAAATTTCTCTCTGATTTTTTGTAGTGTAAGATTAACATTATAATAAATGTCAAAACTGTACGGATATGTCTGCGAGTGTTCAAGGAAGAAATCCTAGAAGCGCTAAACGTCCACTATGAAACTTTGACATTTCACCTAATGTTTACGACCATTTACATTTCAAGTAATAAAACACAGAAATTTATTCAAATGATTCTTTTATCATGTCCATTAGTAAGGGTTTTAAAATCAAGTGTAACATGTCTCAAGTGTTCATTTGGAGTTACATAAATGTTTCTTTAGAATCTTTTTGTTTAAAGTAAAAAAAATGGCGCCCCCATCTCCATAAGCACAGCGTAATGTCTGCGGATTTACAACGCTAGTAAGCGGGTTTCGATACTTGTGTAGCTTTGTAGCTTAACTTCAAACAACCAATGAAAAACTTCAACGTCTGGATAAACAAACTCACATATAAATATTACTTTTTAAAGTTAGCGTTGTATGATTCAATATTCCATTAGGATTATTTCGAGCATACCTATTTTCTATAAAAAAAGAAACAAAAAGGTAAAAGCTCACAGCACTGGCCCGGATCTGACGTATTCAAATGCAAATATCGTAAGATGGCGAAGTACAGACCGAAAGCATTGATTTTATCAGAGAAGCTTTAGAGGCCAGGCTGTCTGTCTGTTTTTGTTGTTACTAATATGGATATAGAAAATATTGGGTGCACGTTAACGTTTTTTGGGTGAGATTATTTCGGCACAAAACGTGAACTATAGGTAACGACAATTCTTTACGCCAAAATTTCTATATTTAAACACACCTGAATATGTTCGGGGCATGTTTGATGCTTTTCCCACATATGTTCATTAAACATTTGAACTTTTAAGTAAAGTTTATAACAGGTCAAAGAGGCCACATAGAAATAATTATATCACAACCAGGTATTCGTGGTATGTATTTTTGGACTCGGAAAACTAAAGCTATATGTTACTTCATACGTACACGTTTATACGTATTGTATACTTTTTAACATATTTTCACGTGAACAAATATTTTTTTTCTTTTCTGTTTCATTAGCGTGTGACGCCAGTGAATCCCAGGCTGTACGGTAAAGTTCACGACAATACAGTTCCTTATGGTGCAGTTCGTTGAACAGCAACGGTAAAGAGTGGATCGCCACCATAAAGTATAATTTGATGAGTTGCTTCAACTGCATGTAAACATTGTTTCTTGGGTATAAACATGGCAGCTGAATTTATTGATCATACCCTGTTTATTAAATGGCTAACGTCCAATTCCACACTTCCTAGAAGGTCAGATTATTTATTTTTCTAAAAGCTATTCGAGGACGATCTGAACTAGTTATTGCAAATTTACAAATGACAGATTTAGGGAAGGCAGCTGGTCAACACCACCCACCTTCAACTCGTGGACTATTTTCACCAACGGAAAAAGGGATTGTCTGTTACATTATAACGCCTTCACGGTTTGAAGGCGAGCATATTCGGTGTGACGGGGATTGAATCCCGTAGACGTTAAAAGCAATCTACAATTGAATTATTATATGTGTATTAATAAATATTTTTCTAGCAGTATAATTACTGTAATTTATTTAACATATTTAAACAAATATTAAATATTTGTCATGAAAGGTTCACTTCCAAACTTCACTTTAATGTGGCAAGTGAAATATATTTGATTATATATTTCAACGCATATCAAATAATGTCGGACTATAAGTGTTTCAAAATCTCAAAACAAACAAACTTTAATCTAAAACAAAATTTATACTCCACATGTTTTGAGGTCAATGCGAACTGAAATAAGTTTAAGTTATTGTTTCTCAAAGCATCGCAAAATTAAATTTGTAAATATGCAATGTTATCATGATATAAAATCAAGAAAACTGTTTAAAAAACACAAGGTTATTCAAGTCAGATCGTGAAACATTGTGAGAGAGCTTGATTATTTTAAAGTACGTTGTTTTGATTAGGCTTAGAGTTGGTGGTTAACTGACGAGACGATGTACATCAAAGGAAGAAATCCAGTTTTATCCAGTATGAAAGTATAAAATTGTTTTTGAAAAAATTCGCGTCAGGCGTTATACATTGAAAACTCATGAAAACTAAATTAACAATGACGAAACTAAATTGTTAGTTTAACTAGTTTCATAATTTTTAGCCATCTTTTCGAAACGTGTGAAAACATTCGTTTTGAATATTTTTCTAATCGTGCTCGTATTTGAGTATTAAAATGTTTATTGTGATACGTGTATGTTTTATGTGACTGACTTACACTATGTAACACATTTTGTTACTAGATAGTATGTGTTATTTCTTAATCACTAATGTTGTAAAAGTATAGAATATGGCCATTATTTTATTTCAAACTTTGCTTTTGTGACCTGAATAACGAAATTTATAAATTAACCTATTTAATGAGTAAAAACGGACAAATTTGAACATTTTAATTTACATAAGATGTGTATAAAACAACATATGAATCAAGATTTACATGTATTTATACTAAAGTTATACAAAAATGCTTAGAAGTGAGTAGTTTTTCGAGATTTGAGACTGTAATGTAAATCACTTTCACGTACCAGACCCCAGATTATTGAGAGAAAATTCATCCTCATTATTTTATTAATTCAGCTATTTCTAAAATTATAATTAGGTTGTAACCAGATAAAATACACAATTATATTAAAGAAGGTTTTGATTTTTTGAACTTCGCATAAAGCTACTCGATGGGTATCTCTGCTAGGCGTCCCTAACAAACGAAGTACAAGTTCATGACAGGAATAAGAAACTTTCACCATTATACTTATCTAAATGTTTTCAAAGGAAACTTACTGGCTCATATCAACTTACTTTAGTTGAAAAGAAAATCTCTATAAGGTCCGGCATGGTCAGGTGGGTTAAAGCGTTCGTTAATCTGAGAGTCACGGGTTCGAATCCCCGTCGCACGAAACATGCTGGCCTTTATAGCCGTGGGAGCTTTATAAAGCGACGTTCAATCCCATTATTCGTTGGTAAAAGAGTAGCCCAAGAGTTGGCGGTGGATGGTGAAGACTAGCCTCCGTCTCTCTAGTCTTAAACTGCTGAATTAGGGACGGCTAGCACAGAGAGCCCTCGAGTTGAGTAGTTTTGTTCGAAATTCAAAAAACAAACAAACATTCTCATTGTAAGTTGAAGTATTTATGTTTGTACAAGAACTTACAAACACGATTTCTTAACTTCCGCTAAGATCTGAAGAGAGTATTAATTTCTATAAATAACTGAAGAATTTTACTCTTCCAGTTCTCATAACTTGACTTAGATGGACAAACTTCCTATTTTCACATTATCTAAAAAAAAAAAGTAAACCACAAATTTGTACGGGGTGAAGGTTAGGTGAAAATGGTTGTCAACCTTACTAACTGTAGCTATTTCGATTTTTTATGCTAGGGTTGGGCGTATAATTGAACAGGGTATTGACTCTCTTATAATAACAAAAGAGAATACTTAATAGCCGCGGACATAATTAGCTCTCAAATCCGCTAAGAGACGAAGCCATGAGCTGAAAGATTGTACTTGAAAAAACAAAAATCTACGTGCCGTTTGCAGCACCTAAAGATAAAAGACGCTAATGTTTAGAAAAGGTAGCAAATTATTTCTTCTTTGTAGCCTTTGGCAAGTGGAGAGAATAGAAGACGAAGGGAAATAAGTCAATGATATATATATATATACTCAAGTACACAGAAATATTTCGCACAAAAATACAAACACACTCGCGATGAGCATATTGTAGGAAGCAGAAAACTACACAATAGGCTGTCTTTGCTATGTGTACTTCTGGGAATTGAGCCCCGTATTTTGTCGTTAGGAAATCTGTAATCTTTTGCCAGCCCGACAGAAAACATGGAGAACGTAAACAGTAAGAATACAAGAATTATTATGGCAGGGTTGAAAGTCATAATTAAGTGTGTTTCAAATAAGATGTTGTTTCTATTTTAATATTGTTGTTGTTTTTTCTGTGACACGTTAAGAGCAAGGGAATCATTTTTATATTTCTAGTAATGGAGGTCCATCAGTAGTTTTATTGTAGAGATGAAACTGTTTTATTACAAATAGAAACATATCTGGTTTTAAAATTATTTGCTGCGGAATTCCGATAAAATCAACAAATTCATTTCTTCTCTTCTTTCAGCCACGAATCTCCTGAGCTTAACACGATTTTCCGTCATTGCACGTGTTGTTCACCAGACTCTATTAATCATTCATAGCGACCCAAAACAAACTTACCAACTTTCGACAGCCAGAAAATTTAACAACTAACGTATTCTAAGCGGTGATCGATTTTAGCGAAATTTGATTTGGTTTCTTTTGAATTTCGCGCAGAGATACTCGAGGGCTACCTGCGCTAGCCGTCCCTAATTTAATAGTGTCAGACAGGAGGAAAGGAAGTTAATCATCACCACCCACCGCCAACTCCTTGGTTTCTCTTTTACCAACAAATAGTAGAACTGACGGTAACTTTACAACCCCCCGCGGCTAAAAGGGTGAGTACGTTTGGTGCGACCAGGATTCGAACACGCGACCCGCTGATTACGAGTCGAGGCCTCAACACGCTTGGCCATGCCGGGCCGTTCTTCGATTACTAAGATATTAAATAATTAGTTTATGTAATGTAGATTGTACTTAATAGCATATTTCATATATTATAGTAAATAATACAGAAAGACAAATAAACATAAAATTGTATTTAAAATATAATAACACTGTACTTTTATCATATTATTGAAGTTATTTGTAGAAATAAAATAAATAACAAATATGCACACAATAATTTAACAGCTCATATTCTAATAATTAACAATCTTATTTACTAAATGTAATTCACATTTCACTAGATGTCAGGGCAGTTCAGTTGTATGATATCACCCATATATTGTTTTCAATAGATAAATAATTTATGTAAAACTTGACTTTTAGAACAAGAAGTAAATAATAAAACAATTAAAAAGATTTTTATCAAACAATCTGAAACTTTAGACAATTGTAAAGGTTTGTGAAACAGGAATTGGTCTATAAATTTAGTTAACACCACTGTGTTCTTTAGTAGCAAATCATATATTAAGATGTTCTTTTGGTTAAAGTTTTCAGTGTGTGGGTATACGTGGTACTATACTTCATGGCCTAGGATCCGTATAGTGTCCTCCCTATTAATTTAACATATTGAGCACAACTAACTTAATCACTAAACACATGGCACATAAAAACCAAGAAATATTGTTGTAAGTTATCTCTAAGTAATAAACTTTTGTTCCTACGGATACACTAATTATCTCTTCAACTTTAAAGACACAGTAGCATAAATATGTTAATTGATTTAATTATGTTACTATTAGTCGTTATGGTTACAACATCGGCCAGAGAAGGGTTCTTTTGCAGACATTTGTCAGTATCCATTTCTTATTCACAAAGTGACAACTGGAGCAAAACAGTAATCAATTATTTAAACAAAGATATAAATTAACTTAAGAGACAATCCAAGGAGTATTCACGACTTTCTGATGTTTCAACACTTATTCCATGATAATACTCTTCTAAGTTTATTATTAGCGTGTTTCAATTCCTTTAGTTATTTTGGTGAAAGTATGAAGCTATAATAGGGCTTTGCATGGCCAGGTGGTTAAGGCACTCGAATCGTAATCTGAGGGTCGCGGGTCTGAGTCCTAGTCAGACCAAACATGCTCGTCCTTTCAGCCGTGGGAGCTTTGTAATTATGTGGTCAATCCCACTATTCGTTGGTAAAAGAGTAGCCTAAGAGTTGGCGATGACTAGCTGCCTTCCCTCTAGTCTTACACTGCTAAATTTGGAGCGACGGGGATTTGAACCCGTGACCTTCAGATTACGAGTCGAACACCTTAACCCACCTGGCCATGCCGGGCCTTGTAGAGCTTTTCTTTTCAACTAAAGAACGTTGATATGAACCAGTAAGTTTCATTTGAAAACATTTAGTTAACTATAATGGTGAAAGTGAGAGATTATATTTGTGTTCAAAGAGAGAGAAATCAGATATAAAAACAGTGTAAGACTAGAGGGAAGGCAGCAAGCCATCACCACCAACTCTTGGGCTATTCTTTTATCAATGAACAGTGGGATTGACTGAACATTCCTGTCATAAACGTGTGCTTCGCGTTTTATAATTAATTTAAGACTCTACTGTTATAATGCAATACACTCCAGTACATGTAAAATGTCTCTTTGACATTACATTTGTTTGGAACGAAAAAATCACAAGCGTTTTAGTTTCTTCTTGTGTCATAGTTTATCATATTACGAAAGATATTTCTTAGTATTACAATGATTTTAAAGAAAAATCCACTTATTAGACTTGTTCATAAATGAAACGAGTCTTCCCAGTGGCACTTACAATGATTGAAAAGGGTTACATAACAAATGTGGGCTGATTACAGATAGCCTCTTTCTGTAGTTTTACAGTTAATAAAAAAAACGAGCAAATTATACTGTTCCCACTCTAGTGGCAGATAACGAAAGTCATAAAATACCAATTTTACCCACAATAAATTTTTTTCTTGTTTTAACAAATGAGGCTAATAAATGAAATATACGTTTTTATTTTCTATTTTTTGATTATTTGGAGGTCACTGAAGGTGGAATGGTTCCTCCTGGACGGTACAAGTACCCCGGAGTATTGAACCAACGTTAAGGGGACATTTCGAGAACCCACGCTCTCCACCTCCACTTCACCCCAACTCACTGTGTGTACATACAACTGATGACCCCATGCCAGGATCATACAATTTATTGTGAGGACACTATACCGATCCTAGTGCATGAAATATAGTACCACACATACCCACATAGCTGTTGGGGTCGACCCTACTGAACCTTCAATCACAGGAAATTCTTAATATATGATTTGCTACTAAAGAACACAGTGGTGTTAACTAAATTTATAGACCAATTCCTGTTTCACAAACCTTTACAATTGTCTAAAGTTTCAGATTGTTTGATAAAAATCATTTTAATTGTTTTATTATTTACTTCTTGTTTTAAAGTCAAGTTGTACATAAATTATTTATCTATTGAAACACTGTATGGGTTACATCATACACCTAATCTGCCCTGACATCTAGTGAAATGTGAATTACATTCAGTAAATAAGATTATTAATTATTAGAACATCAGCTGTCAAATTATTGTGTGGATATTTGTTATTTATTTTATTCATAGAAATAACTTCAATAATATAAGTATAATGTTATTATATTTTAAACACAATTTTATGCTTATTTGTCTTTCTGAATTATTTACTATAATATATGAAATATGCTATTAAGCACAATCTACATTACATAAACTAATTATGTAATATCTTAGTAATCGAAGAACGGCCCGGCATGGCCACGCGTGTTCAGGCGTTCGACTCGAAATCAGCGGGTCGCGTGTTCGAATCCTGGTCGCACCTAACGTGCTCACCCTTTTAGCCGCGGGATGTTATAAAGTTACCGTCAGTTCCACTATTTGTTGGTAAAAGAGAAACCAAGGAGATTTTCTTTTCAACTAAAGTAAGTTGATATGAGCCAGTAAGATTCCTTTGAAAACATTAAGATAAGTATAATGGTGAAAGTTTCTTATTCCTGTCATGAAATTGTACTTCGTGTGTTAGGGACGCCTAGCGGAGATACCCATCGAGTAGCTTTATGCGAAGTTCAAAAAACAAAACTTCCTTTACTATAATAGTGTATTTTATCTGGTTACAACCTAATTATAATTTTAGAGGTAGCTGAATTAATAAAATAATGAGGATGAATTTTCTGGGGTCTGATACGTGAAAGTGATTTACATTACAGTCGCAAATCTCGAAAAAACTACTCACTCCTAAACAATTTTGTATAACTTTGGTATAAATACATGTAAATCTTGATTCATATATTGTTTTTTACAGACCTTATGTGAATTAAAATGTTCAAATTTGCCCGTTTTTACATAGAAATATGGTTTATTTATAAATTTCATTATTCAGGTCATAAAAGCTAAGTTTGGAGGGAATAATGGCCATTTTCTGTATTTTTACAACATAAGCAATTAAGAAATAACACATGCTATCTACGAACAAAATGTGTAAGTCAGTCACATAAAACATACACGAATCACATTAAATATTTTAATACTCAAATACAAGCACGATCAAAAAAATATTCAAAACGAATGTTTTCATACGTTTCGAAAAGATGGTTAAAAATTATAAAACTAGTTAAACTAACAATTTAGTTTCGTCATTGTTAATTTAGTTTTCATGAGTTTTCAATGTATAACGCCTGACGCGAATTTCTTCAAAAACGGTTTTATACTTTCATACTGGATAAAGCTGGATTTCTTCCTTTGATGTACATGTTCTCGTCAATTAACCACCAACTCTAAGCCTTATCAAAACAACGTACTTTAAAATAATAAAACTCTCTCACCATTTTTCACGATCTGACTTGAATAACCTTGTGTTTTTTACAGTTTTCTTGATTGTATATCATGATAACTTGCATATTTACAAATTTAATTTTGCGATGCTTTGAGAAACAATAACTTTTTTCAGTTCGCATTGACCTCAGAACCTGTGGAGTATAAATTTTGTTTTAGATTAAAGTTTGTTTGTTCTGAGATTTTGAAAGACTTATAGTCCGACATTATTTGATATGCGTTGAAATATATAATCAAATATCTTACACTTGCCACATTAAAGTGAAGCTTGGAAGTGAACCTTTCATGACAAATATTTAATATTTGTTTAAATATGTTAAATAAATTACAGTAATTATACTGCTAGAAAAAAATATTTATTAATACACATATAATAATTCAATTGTAGATTGCCTTTATCGTCTACGGGATTCAATCCCCGTCACACCGAATATGCTCGCCTTTCAAACCGTAAAGGCGTTATAATGTAACAGTCAATCCCTTTTTCCGTTGGTGAAAATAGTCCACGAGTTGAAGGTGGGTGGTGTTGACCAGCTGCCTTCCCTTAAATCTGTCATTTGTAAATTTGCAACAGTTAGTTCAGATAAGTCCTCGAATAGCTTTTAGCAAAATAAATAATCTGACCTTCTAGGAAGTGTGGAATTGGACGTTAGCCATTTAATAAACAAGGTATGACCAATAAATTCAGTTGCCATGTTTATACCCAAGAAAGAATGTTTACAAGCAGTTGAAGCGACTCATCAAATTATACTTTATGGTGGCGATCCACTCTTTACCATTGCTGTACAACTAACTGCACCATGAGGAACTGTATTGTAGTGTACTTTACCGTACAGCCTGGGATTCACTGGTGTCACGTGCTGATGAAACAGAAAGGAAAACATTCTGTTCACGTGAAAATATGTTAAAAAAGTATACAATACGTATCAACGTGTTCGTATGAAATAACATATAGCTTTAGTTTTCCGAGTCCAAAAATACATACCACGAATGCTTCATTGTGATATAATTATTTCTATGTGGCCTGTTTGACCTGTTATAAACATTACTTGAAGTTCAAATGTTTAATGAAAATATGTGAGAATAGCATCATACAAAAGAGAAGAGTTTCATAAACTATTTTTGTTAATCATTAGCTCATAATTTACCTTATGTGATTAATAAAAACGCTCAGTTTGTGTTACTAACTGCCCAATGATGCAAGTTATGAGTGCCCAAAAGTTATATTAAATATTCACTTAAATAATTGCATTCCTAACCTATTAGCATCATGAACTAATCAGCACTTTAAGAAAATCTCTTGTGATCATAAATTTATAATATCAAGCAGAAACAATCTCGATAAATATTGTCCCCGGATTACAACGCCAAAATCAGAGGTTCGATTCCCCCCTCGGTGGACTCAGCAGATATCCCGATGTGGCTTTGCTATAAGAAACACACACGCACTCGATAAGTATTACTCCCAACAAACATGCCCCGAACAAATTCAGGTGTGTTTAAATATACAAATTTTGGGGTAAAGAATTATCGTTACCCATAGTTTACGTTTTGTGCCGAAATAATCTCACCCAAAAAACGTTAACGTGCACCCAATATTTTCTATATCCATATTAGTAACAACAAAAATAGACACACAACCTGGCCTCTAAAGCTTCTCTGATAAAATCAATGCTTTCGGACTGCACTTCGCCATCTTACGATATTTGCATTTGGATACGTCAGATCCGGGCCAGTGCTGTGAGCTTTTACGTTTTTGTTTCTTTTTTCATAGAAAATAGGTATGCTCGAAATAATCCTAATGGAATATTGAATCATACAACGCTAACTTTAAAAAGTAATATTTATATGTGAGTTTGTTTATCCAGACGTTGAAGTTTTTCATTGGTTGTTTGAAGTTAAGCTACAAAACTAAACAGGTATCGAAACCCGCTTTCTAGCGTTGTAAATCCGCAGACATTACGCTGTGCTTATGGGGATGGGGGCGCCAATTTTTTTACTTTAAACAAAAATTGTAACGAAACATTTATGTAACTCCAAATGAACACTTGAGACATGTCACACTTGATTTTAAAACCCTTACTAATGGACATGATAAAAGAATCATTTGAATAAATTTCTGTGTTTTATTACTTGAAATGTAAGGGGTCGTAAACATTAGGTGAAATGTCAAAGTTTCATAGTGGACCTTTAGCGCTTCTAGGATTCCTTCCTTAAACACTCGCAGACATATCCGAATAGTTTTGACATTTATTATAATGTTAATCTTACTCTACGAAGAATCAGAGATAAATTTTCCAGTGCCTAGCCATCAATTACCTCAGCACTTATCTAATTACACGTATTTACCTTCAGGCACATTGAGATAATTAGACAACATCCTAAACAATATCCGTGTTTTCAAACCCAAGGCAATTTACGTCTACTACAGATGTTATTTGTAATAAATGTTAATTTGTTGAAAGTTCTACCCTGTTCGACTCTACATACGTAGGAAGTTGACAAGTTGTTACGGTTTTAAACTACAAGTAACGATTTTACTGAATGTAGATTGTATCTGGTTTGATATTTTTACTTTAAAAAAGCCAAAATTTACTGTTTAACAACTTTTATTTATTATCCAGGTTTTCATGTGAATTCTGTTCTGTCTTTCCACACAAACATTAATTTTTTCTTATCCGAATTGTAGCCGATCATAAACTGTTGACCATTCAAAAAATACTAATGGAAGTCAACAATAAGGCTCAAACGCGACCCTTAAATTGTGTAAAATATTCAAGTAATACTAATGGAACGCAACAATAAGGCTCAAACACTACCCTTAAATTGTGTAAAATATTCAAGAAATACAAGTGGAAGGCAACAATAAGGCTCAAACACTACCCTTAAATTGTGTAAAATATTCAAGAAATACTGATGGAAGGCAACAATAAGGATCAAACACTATCCTTAAATTGTGAAAACCATTCAAGAAATACTAGTGGAAGGCAACAATAAGGCTCAAATACTACCCTTAAATTTGGTAAACTATTAAAGAAATACTAACGGAAGGCAACCGCAAAGCTCAAACATTCCTAAGTTATATCATCTTAACATGCTGGGACGGAACTTTTAAGACAAAATTATTTAGTTCACTTTTAAAAACAACATTTTATCAGTGGAACTAGAAACTTTTATATAATCAATTAATTTGACATTCAAAGTTTAGTTTCAAACTTCTTAATAGTTTGTTTTAATTATTACGGACAAACTCTATAACATTTAACTCTATAATAAATTAATTTTATTTCTAAGCTAAAGATTTTTTTGTCTTATTAATGAAATTGACGTTCGAAGTGCAGTTCTGAACTTTACAACACAAGTTACGTTAGACGTGTTAAAGGCTATAATAATTTTACTCTATACTAAATACAACCCTTTATCGATGGAAGTAAAACTTTCATAAGATAAAGTAAACTGGTATTTAGTTTTAAATTTTATCATAGAAATTCTTTCGTTAGAAGTGTTAACGGCTAAGACAATTTCTTTATGTTATAAACACAACATGGAGTTGGCTGTTGCTTCTCTATTATAGCTGTTTATCAACAGAATGCAGTCCACTTTTGGTCACTCTGTAACGTTCCACTTTTTCAAAGATTTTAGAGGTGATTTAGAAACATAGTCTTAAAAAGAGTGTTTACTTCATACATATATATATTTAAATTATTTTATAAAATACATACTAAATAAGGTTTGTGCTGTCTCCCGGCTTCCACCTGATGCCTTAAGAACAAACTTACTTCGCTTTGAATTACATTATATTTTATTATTGGTGGCCCACAGAAAATGGACTATAAACACAAAGTTATTTTCAAAGCCTTTTGTATCACTTCAAACATAAGACACCACTAAACTATGGTCTATAGTATATCTTCTCACCAACTGGATATTTGCGTGCTTGTCCAGAAATGCATTAGGTTAAATATATTCTGGAAAGTGTAATAGCAGTTAGTAACTGTAAACAAATGGAAATTGTTGTCTGAAACGGATCTCAAACAAAATAAAACTTTTTTTTTACATTAAACTGTATTTACTTTATTTTAACTATCATACAGGATTGCACAAGACTGGTACGTAGGAAAAACATAACATAAACTTCACATAAGAAACATTTTTTTAAATCAAATATCTAAGTGTAGACAAAACACCTTTAACTATTTACCAAGTTACAGTATTCTAACAATAAGATACTGAACCATTTTATATGATTATTTTTAATTTAACTTCATCTTCAGTGGATTTGTTTTACGTATCCAATTTCAGTGTTTATACTACCTTATTAATAAGATGTTATAATTAATTATACTTTGTTTCAAAGTAACCATAGTAATTTTACAATTAGCAACTGAAGATATGAATTTTTAAAAACTTAAACTGATCTGTGACACAAAACTCATAATATTTTAACTTGTGCATTATTGGAAGCCAGATGATTAAAGCGCTCGACTCGTAATCCGAGGGTCGTGGATTCGAAAACATTTTACACCAAACATGCTCGCCCTTTAAGCCATGGGGGCATTATAATGTGACGGTCAATCCCAATATTCGTTGATAAAAGAGTAGCCCAAGATTTGGCGGAAAGTGATGTTGACTAGCTACTTTTCTTCTAGTCTTATACTGCTAAATTTGGGACGGCTAGAGCAGATTGTCCTCGTGCAGCTTTGCGCGAAATTCAAAAACAAACAAACAGATATTGTGGGGGGAGAAGAATAAATTACTTTTCGTAAACATCCTTAGCCAAACTAATCGAAAATTAAAGAAACTCACAAAAAGTTGTGAAATGTTCTAGTGAATCTCTAATTTCTTTACTTTCATAATGTGAATATTTTATTATAATTTCGAATATTAGAAGATAACACGATCATGCTCACCATATTACAAAACAATTCTTTATTAGGTTTAACAGTTTATTGTTATTGGTGAAGCAAAATAAAACAAAAAGATAGAGGGTTTGTAAGTTTCAGAACTGTAAACGTGTCTGATTTCAGTGTATACCAAACTGGGATATTCGAAAATTATAATAACTTATGGTCTCATAAAAGAAGGCGCTTTTGAAATTCCCAAAAATCGTAGGATGTTTTCAACTACAAGTAAAGTTCAAAAGGTCAATGAACCCGAGCCCTACCTGGTATTTAAAGACCTAAATCCTGGCAGAGAGAAAGTGAAGAAATAGACGTAAATTTATGTTAGCCTTTCTTATAAAGTCTTTAGAATAAAGATGGTGCGTGGATTGGACAATTGACAAGTAATGTGTTGCTTAGCAACAGAACCCGTTTACTTGTATGTGAAGCGTGGTGCACAAGAACGTTTAATTATGTCTGAATTACGATTTAACGACACGGTGACGTTTGGAAGGTATTTGCGACAGTGGCATTCCAGGACCATATTACACTCTTGTTTGCTTCATTGATTGGTTGTTCAGAATTAAGCACAAAGCTACACAATGAGCTATCTGTACTCAGCCCACCACGGGTATTGAAACCCGGTTTCTAGCGGTGAGTCCACAGATATACTGCTGAACCATTGGAGGATAATATTAGTTTATAGTAGGTATATAATGTTAGAAAACTTTGTTTATTTTATGTACATTGTAGGAGATTTCAGAGAAAACATGTTATAGGGAGTCGATACTAGCACTAATATCAGTCATATTATATGGAATTTTAGAGGATTCGTGTTATAAGAATTATGTATTTGCTTCTTTATGGTTGGGAGAGATTAGTATTACTCTTTATACCAGACGTATTATAGAAAACTGGTTTTAGTTTTTATGTAAAACATAACTTAGGGAGTCTAAAAATGTTTACACGAGGTACAACGTATATAGAATGTTCAAATGTAAACATACTTTAAGAAGCTGGCACTGGTGTGTGTGTGTTTTCTTATAGCAAAGCAGCATCGGGCTATATATTGAGTCCACCGAAAGAAGTCGAACCCTAATTTCAGCGTTGTAAATACGTAAACTTACCGTTGTACCAGAGAGGGGGACGCTGGCACTCCTTTCTAAAAGCAAAATATTGAAACTCGGTTTTTAGCGGTGTGAGTCCGCAGACATACCCTGTTCCACCGGGTGGGCTAATCTGTTGTTAAAAACAATACGTGAATAAATAACTTTACTACTTTAATACGAAGGCTATCTGCACTAACCGTCCCCAATTTTGCAGTGTAAGACTAAAAAGAAGACAGCTAGTCATCACCACCCACCGCCAACTCTTGGACTACTCTTTACCAACGAATAGCGAGATTACCGTTAGATTATTACGTCCACATGGCTGCTAAGAACTGATATATAGGCGTATATCTATTTTTAGGTTTCCAAGTAGGGTTACTAATAATAAGACGTGCTACCTGTTTCATTTTCTTCTTTAAGTGGTCCCGGCATGGCCAGGTGGGTTAAGGCGTTCGACTCGTAATCTCAAGGTCGTGGGTTCGAATCGCCGTCACATCAAACATGATCGCCCTTTCAGCCGTGGGGCGTTATAACTTGACGGTCAAACCCACTCTTCGTTAGTAAAAGAGTAGCCCAAAAGTTGACGGTGGATGGTGATGACTAGCTGCCTTACCTCTAGTCTTACACTGCCAAATTAGGGACGGCTATCGCAGACAGCCCTCGTGTAGCTTTTAACGACATTCAAAACAAACAATATTTGCGTGTTTCATTAATCAGTGTTTTATAGGGTAGCTACGCTGTGCCTATTGCGAGGATCGTGTCTCAAAGAATATAAGTTATTCTACTGTAATAAAAACCACCCATAGTCTGTTTATAGTTATAATTTTGAGTTTTAAATATAAAAATGAACTAGTCAGAGTGAAGTATAATTCATTAAATGTGTTGAAATTTTTATTAAGTAAAATAAAATAAAATAAAATAAAAATAACAGAAACATATTTTCGAACGGTTCTCAATCCAAATTCTACTTTTGTTTACACAAGTAAAAACTATGAATGGGAAATAATGTTTTCACTACGAATAATTTTACAAATGGAAGATATATCCATCCCAGCCTAGCTCAAGGGTTAGCTCGAAAATTATAAAGCTAAAATGCTGTGTTCGATTCCACCTGTTAATATACCGCAGGTAGTATATTTGGCATATCTACAATAAAATGTAAGTTCATGAAAACGCTAGCTCTATTTACTCACTAAGTAAAAATAACAAATACATGAAACTTGTTCGTACTAAATTAATATATCGAATTGAAATGTGCTACTGATGTAAGCTATAAGTAACAAGACAGTCGGAATTCCAAATGTCAGCTACAGTCTAAGACTTTACA
The DNA here is from genome assembly GCF_004210375.1 of Tachypleus tridentatus. NCBI lineage: Eukaryota > Metazoa > Arthropoda > Merostomata > Xiphosura > Limulidae > Tachypleus > Tachypleus tridentatus. The sequence goes on along the minus strand of NC_134832.1, from coordinate 53,412,046 downwards.
CTTTCATCATGAAAACTCAGTTTCTTAAAACTTTGTTTGTTCTTGAATTTCGCGCAAAGCTACTCGAGGGCTATCTGCGCTAGCCGTTCCTAATTTAGAAGTGTAGGACTAGAGGGAAGGCAGCTAGACATCACCACCCACCACAAACTCTTTTTCTACTCTTTACAAACGAATAGTGGGATTGACCGTCACATTATAACGCCCCACGGCTAAAAGAACGAACATTATTTGTGTGACGGGATTCAAACCCGCGACCCTCAGATTACGAATCGAACGCCTTCACCCACCTGGCTATGCCGGGCCTTCTTAAAACTGTAAAATGAAAATTTCTTAATGGATTAATGAAATAAGTATAGTATATTTTTATGTTTCTCCTTTCACACCTGTAAGTTCGTAATTATAAGTCCTAACTACATAAGCATTTTAGAGTCTTCTAATTAACGTCTACAGAATTTGTCATATAACAAAATTTTCCTTTGGAAAGTGGATCCTTTCTTTGTCTTTCTTTGTTTTCATGGGTGAACTAAAAAGTGTTTCGAGTTGTCATGTTTCTTGTTTTATTATTTGACTTAACCGATATTACAAAGAAAGCTGAAGGAAACGAAACAAAGAAAAGGCTTTAGTTTCGACAGCAGCGCCACCTAAGTACATTCTGTGTTGTATATCAGTATTACGTAATTGTTATCACTTTATTTACTAAGGTTCCTTTTCAGATACCTATTCTACAGAAGATAACTTTTCCAGTAACGTATAAAACCTCGAGAAAATAATGTATTTAGGTTATACAGAATAGTTCTCTCGTTTTAATGGTTTATTTATTAAAATATAGTAAGTTATATGCTAAAGATACGAACGTGCACTTTCCTGTTTCAATATATTTATACATATACACCCGATTTATGCTTAAAGAATTTATATGTATAAAACAAAACAACTGATCGACACCCAATGTCAGTTTTTAGAAATCCATAGTATGGTTGGGAACATCAGATTGCCGCTAAAACAACAACATGAATTTCTGAACTGTTTTAAACAAACTTCTGTTGTTTTTGATACTGTGTGCTTTACCTCGGTTTTTGTTTAAACAGAAACTTGCTCAGAAACAAAATTTCTGATAATATACTTATTTCTCCTCTATGAAAAATAAAATCTTTACAAGAAAGGAGAAAAACTCTATCACCTCAGAAAGCAAATTAAAGAAGACAATGGGCCGGCGTGGTCAGGTGAGTTAAGGTGATCAAATAGTAATGTGAATATCACGGGTTCGAATCCCAGTCACACCAAACATGCTCACCCTTTAGCCTTGGGAGCGTTATCACGTCACGGTCAATACCATTACTGGTTGGTAAAAGAGTAGTCCAAGAGTTGGCGGTGGGGTGATAACTCGCTGCCTCTCTCTAGTCTTACATTGCTAAATTAGGGGCAGATAGCCCTCGTGTATTTTGATAGAAATTTAAACCAAAACAAATAAATAGAAGACTATTGAAACAGTTACATCGTGAGCACGTGCCTAGTAATCAAATTATTCTATTAATGAATCCTTATCGTATACAACGATCAGTAGGTGTTTCAAAATTCCGTTGTTTCTATGTCACATAATGATCGTCCCTTATAAATCAATCCAATATTTATACACATGCATGTAATGACGACCTGCATCCTCATCTGTGAAGAGAATATTAAAAATAAAACTTTGTAATAATACTTAAGTTACAAAGTAGTTTTGTTGCTCTCACAAACAACTTGTACGTATTACTGAGAGTGATTGTCTTCGTACTCATAAAGGTTTGTAATGTGATTGTAACTATATGTCTTCTAACGTGCATTTACAGTATGAAGATTTAATGAAAGATGATGAATTTTCTTAGAAAGTCAGAACCTTAATAAATCCTATAGCATATCCTCAATAGCTTGTAAAATAATGTTTTAAATTACATGATTAATAATGACTCTAATTTTTTCTAATATTCTTGAACATCTACAGTTGCTCTTAATTTAATATGTATACAAATATATATAATATAACCATAACATTTAAACCAAAACAAAATACATTAAAATTCAATTTACTATGTCACTAGTTAAGGCTATCGAACAGGGTGTTTGGAAAGTCAATATACAGTTTTGTAATCATATGTTATTTAGTCTATTTCGAACCAGCAACTGATAGAGATGTTCTGAAACAAAATAAGAAGGATCCAGGCCTGTATTGATGCCAACGGGGTCATTTCAACATTGTTTATAATTGTCATTCATATTTACCTCCTGTATTCTGTATTGAATCATGTCTGTTAATAAATATATAAGTGCACAGTGACTTTCCGAACACCCTTGTACTTACCAACATAAAGACTGAACAATACAATGGAAGGTGCGATCATTCACATACATTGAATATATTTTAGTGAAACTAACTAAATACATTCAAATGAATTTAAATATATTTGTATATATATGGTATTTATTATTTCATTATACAAATAAGACCTACTATTACTGACCCGGCATGGCCAGGTAGTTAAGGCACTTGACTCGTAATCTGAGGGTCACGGGTTCGAATCCCCATCACATGAAATATGCTAGCCCTTTCAGCCGTGATTATGTTATAATGTGATGGTCAATCCCACTATTTGTTTGTAAAGAGTAGCCCAACAGTTGGCGGTGATGGTGATGACTAGCTGCGTTCCTTCTAGTCTCATACCCCTAAATCATGGATGGTTAGCGTAGATAGCCCGCGTAGCTTTGATCAAAATTCAAAACAAACAATCATTCTGTTTGGAGCAAAAAAATAACTGTCTTTTAAATTCGGCATCGTACGTAAAACACTTTCCCATTGGTTAAAAAACGCATTAAAAATAAAATAGCAATAAATTAGCGCCTGAACAACAGGAAAGTCAGAAGATGGTGTTGTCCAAATACACCGCTAGAGCTGGCGTTGGCAAAATTAAATTTGTAGTATTTTTTTGGTCTTTTTAGCTTACTTCTTAAAATATATTCCAATCTGTTTGTTAATACAAAATATTTTCGAAAATCATTCATATTCGAGGAAAATGATGTTTTCGAGACTTTAGAAGAGTGAATGATAGTTCGAATTTCAGACACACCCTAATTTTAATTCGTAAAATGTAAGAAAAATGGTCTTAAATATCTCACATAACGACGTGGTTCCTTGAACTAGCAATAAAATCGTAGCTGCTAACAATAATGACGACATGGTTTGCAGTTCCGGCGGTAAGGTTGTGGTTACTAATCGTGATAACTACGTATCTTGTTATGAGTACGTTGGTGCGACCGGGATTGAAATCCGCGACTTTCGGAATCGAAGCTCGTCGCGAAACATGCTCGCCTTTCCTCTTAGATGATACAAAATAACCTAATAATAACCAATTCAGTAGGTGTTGTATTCCCTCTAGGAACGGCTAGTGCAGACAAAACTATTAGGCGATTGCACTTCCTATTATGAATGTTTAGATTAGATGCCGTGATGGAAGCTCGCCAGCGCCATCTCTCGGGGATACTCTTGTCTCACCAAATAGTGAAATATGATCGTTTCTTCTAGTGCACATACAAAACAAGCATCAATCTCTTCTTTGAATTTCGCGCAAAACTACACGAGTGCTATCTGGGCTTAGCCGTCCGTAATTTAGTAGTGTAAGATTAAAGGGCAGCTAGTGATCACCACCAACCATGAACTCTTGAACTACTCTTTACCAACGAATAGTGGGATTGACGGACAATTATAACGCCCCACGGCTTGAAGGGCAAGCACGTTTGATCCTTTCAGATTGAAAATATAGAATATTTATAATTGTTTAACATGTTAACAAAACTGAATTTGTAATAACTGTTTTTGGTATTTTTTAAAATTAAAAATATATATATACAATTTTGCATTTAACCTTTCTGTTTCATGTTCCACTGGTAACTGAATCTAAAATTCAACAGTAATTTCTCTTTAAAAGTCACTCAGTTGCTTAGGAGCAATTGGTTCGAAGGCAAGTAACGCTGGAAATTGGATTGTGGTACCCATAGTGGCCATAGCACAGAGAGCCCATTGTGTAGCTTTGCACATGACAACAAAGAAACTTTTAAGTTTTTAAAATTTAATGTATAAAATTTAAAGTAGATTATTTCTGGTACAGACTTAATCGTTTCTTTATGTTATTCTTAAAACCTAGCAAAACTTTTTAGTTAATATTTTCAGTTCGGTTGTTTGAAGGTTTGAAGGAGTTCCAAGGTACACGATACGTGAAATCATTTGTTTTGGGTTTGTTTTGTTTTTTTCTAATATTTAATACTTACCTGCCACCTGTTGAGCGTTCTCTAAATCAGCTGCGAGAAAAACAAAATCCGTAATTTCACGTTAGGACTTTACTACCTCTTTTATTCCATTGGTTTCGACTTTTGTTTTAACATTTTAATAAGAATTTGATTAGGAACGAAAACGAATGTAAGCGGAACAACTTCTCATGTTCTAAAGTGACTTTTTCATTTCTCACGAATTTACATAACTTCAGTCCTGGGACTGGGTACTTTAGCTAGTTCTGCAGTGTTAAAGTTTCTTTTGTTTTTGAATTTCGCGCAAAGTTACTGAGGGCTATCTGCGCTAGCCGTCCTTAATTTAGCAGTGTAAGACTAGAGGGAAAGCAACCGGTCATCGCCACTCACCGCCAACGTTTGGGGAACTTTTTTACCATCGAATAGTGGGATTGACCGTTACATTATAACGCTCCCATATGTCATACATGTATATTTCCAATAGAAGATAAATTAGTGATTACACCACGTAAGCAAATAAATTAACTAAATGTTTGAATGTACCATAAATTACGTTCACAAGCATAACATTCTTTTGCACAGTGCCTGTCAAATGTTATTGTCAACTGTATGAAGGCCCGACATGGCTTTTATTCAGATTCATCTAATGAAGTCCAATGTCATAATTACCAAAATTTAAATACTTTACTTTCCTATGACTTGAAAAAATTTAGAGAAAAAATAATAAACTTTTCTGATAATTTTGTGGTTGATGTAAACATTTTAACAACTTTTCGTAAAACTATTAAAAGGAACTGAGAATGATAATTTTGCTACAAGGTGAACCACAAAAAAACGAATAGAGTTAAAGAGTTTAGAATATTTTGAAGAGCAAAACAGTAATCAATTATTTAAACAAAGATATAAATTAACTTAAGAGACAATCCAAGGAGTACTCACGACTTTCTGATGTTTCAACACTTATTCCATGATAATACTCTTCTAAGTTTGTTCATAGCGTGTTTCAATTCCTTTAGTTATCTTGGTAAATGTATGAAGCTACAATAGGGCTTTGCATGGCCAGGTGGTTAAGGCACTCGAATCGTAATCTGACGGTCGCAAGTGTGAGTTCTCGTCACACCAAACATGCTCGTCCTTCATCCGTGGGAGCTTTTGTTATTATGTGGTCAATCCCACTATTCGTTGGTAAAAGAGTAGCCTAAGAGTTGGCGGTGGGTGGTGATGACTAGCTGCCTTCCTTCTAATCTTACACTGCTAAATGTAGCGCGACGGGGATTCGAGCCCGTGACCTTCAGATTACGAGTCGAACACCTTAACCCACCTGGCCATGCCGGACCACATAGAGCTTTTCTTTTCAACTAAAGAACGTTGATATGAACCAGTAAGTTTCATTTGAAAACATTTAGTTAACTATAATGGTGAAAGTGGGATATTATATTTGTGTTCAAAGAGAGAGAAATCACATATAAAAACAGTGTATGACTAGAGAGAAGGCAGCAAGCCATCACCACCAACTCTTGGGCATATCTTTTACCAATGAACAGTGGGATTGACTGCGCAATCTTGTCATGAACGTGTACTTCGCGTTTTATAATTAATTTATGACTCTACTGTTATCATGCAATAAACTCCAATACATGTAAAATGACTTTTTGACATTACATTTGTTTGGAACGAAAATTCACAAGTGTTTTAGTTTCTTCTTGTGTCATAGTTTATCATATTACGAAAGATATTTCTTAGTATTACAATGATTTTAAAGAAAAATCCACATATTAGACTTGTTCATAAATGAAACGAGTCTTCCCAGTAGTACTTACAATGATTGAAAACAGAGACAGATAACAAATGTGGGCTGATTACAGATAGCCTCTTTGTGTAGTTTCACAGTTAATAAAAAACGAGCAAATTATACTGTTCCCCCATCTAGTGGCAGATAACGAAAGTCCTAAAATACCAATTTTAACCACAATAAATTTTTTTCTTGTTTTAACAGATGAGGCTAATAAATGAAATATACGTTTTTGTTTTCTATTGTTTGATTATTTGGAGGTCAATGAAGGTAGAATGGTTCCTCCTGGACGGTACAAGTACCCCGGAGCATTGAACCAACGTTAAGGGGACATTTCGAGAACCCACGCTCTCCATCTCCAGTTCATCTCAATTCACTGGATAGGCATACAATTGATGACCACATGCCAGGGTCATACAATTAATAGGGAGGAACACTACACGGATCCTAGGCCATGAAGTATAGTACCACGTACACCCACACAGCTGTTGGGGTCGATCCCACTGAAAACTTTAACCAAAAGAACATCTTAATATATGATTTGCTACTAAAGAACACAGTGGTGTTAACTAAATTTATAGACCAATTCCTGTTTCACAAACCTTTACAATTGTTTAAAATTTCAGGTTATTTGATAAAAATCATTTTAGTTGTTTTATTATTTACTTCTTGTTATTGAAGTCAAGTTGTACATAAATTATTTATCTATTGAAAACAATATAAGGGTGACATCATACACCTAAACTGCCCTGACATCTAGTGAAATGTGAATTACATTCAGTAAATAAGATTATTAATTATTAGAACAGACTTTATACAGACTTTATGTAAAATGAAAATGTTCAAAATTGTCCGTTTTACACATTAAATAGGTTAATTTATAAATTTCATTATTCAGGTCACAAAAGCAAAGTTTCAAAGGAAAAATGGCCATTTTCTATACTTTTACAACATTAGTGATTAAGAAATAACACATACTATCTAGTAACAAAATGTGTTACATAGTGTACGTCAGTCACATAAAACAAACACGAATCACAATAAACATTTTAATACTCAAATACGAGGACGATTAGAAAATATTCAAAACGAATGTTTTCATACGTTTCAAAGATGGTTAAAAATTATGAAACTAGTTAAACTAACAATTTAGTTTCGTCATTTTAATTTAGTTTTCATGAGTTTTAATATATAACGCCTGACGCGAATTTCTTCAAAAAACGGTTTTATACTTTCATACTGGATAAAGTTGGATTTCTTACTTTGATGTACATGTTCTCGTCAGTTAACAACCAACTTTAAGCCTAATGAAAACAAAGTACTTTAAAATAATCACGCTCTCTCGCCATTTTTCACGATCTGACTTGAATAACCTTGTCTTTTTTTTACAGTTTTCTTGATTGTATATCATGGCAACATTGCATATTTACAAATTTAATTTTGCGATGCTTTGAGAAACAATAACTTAAACTTATTTCAGTTCGCATTGACGTCAGAACATGTGGAGTATAAATTTTGTTTTAGATTAAAGTTTGTTTGTTCTGAGGTTTTGAAAGAGTTATAGTCCGTCATTATTTGATATCCGTTGAAATATATAATCAAATAACTTTTACTTGCCATATTAAAGTGAAGCTTGGAAGTGAACCTTTCATGACAAATATTTAGTATTTGTTTAAATATGTGAAATAAATTACAGTAATTATACTGCTAGAAAAATATTTATTAATACATATATAATAATTCAATTGTAGATTGCTTTTAACGTCTATACGGGATTGAATCCCCGTCACACCGAACATGGTCGCCTTTCAAACCGTGAAGGCGTTATAATGTGACAGTCAATCCCTTTTTCCGTTACTGAAAATAGTCCAAAAGTTGAAGGTGGGTGGTAATGACCAGCTGCCTTCCCTTAAGTCTGTCATTTGTAAATTTGCAACAACTAGTTCAGATAGTCCTCGACTATAGCTTTTAGCAAAATAAATAAAATAAATAATCTGACCTTCTAGGAAGTGTGGAATTGGACGTTAGCCATTTAATAAACAAGTTATGACCGATAAATTCAGCTGCCATGTTTATACCCAAGAAAGAATGTTTACATGCAGTTGAAGCGACTCATCAAATTATACTTTATGGTGGCGATCCACTCTTTACCATTGCTGAACAAAGAACTGCACCATAAGGAACTGTATTGTCGTGTACTTTATTGTACAGCCTGGGATTGGCTGGTGTCACACGCTGATGGAACAGAAAAGAAAAAATTCTGTTCACGTGAAAATATGTTAAAAAGTATACAATACGTATAAACGTGTTCGTATGAAATAACATATAGCTTTAGTTTTCCGAGTCCAAAAATACATACCACGAATACCTGATTGTGATATAATTATTTCTGTGTGGCCTCTTTGACCTGTTATAGACTTTACTTAAAAGTTCAAATGTTTAATAAAATATGTGAGAATAGCATCAAACATGCCCCGAACATATTCAGGTGTGTTTAAATATAGAAATTTTGCCGTAAAGAATTGTCGTTACCCATAGTTTACGTTTTGTGCCGAAATAATCTCACTCAAAAAAACGTTAACGTGCACCCAATATTTTCTATATCCATATTAGTAAAAAAACAAAACAGACACACAGCCTGGGCTCTAAATCTCCTCTGGTAGAAGCAATGCTTTCGGTCAAATTTAGCCATCTTACGATATTTGCATTTGAATACGTCAGATCCGGGCCAGTGCTGTGAGCTTTACGTTTTGTTTCTTTTTCATAGAAAATAGGTATGCTCGAAATAATTCTAATGGAATATTGAATCATACAACGCTAACTTTAAAAAGTAATATTTATATGTGAGTTTGTTTATCGAGACGTTGAAGTTTTTCATTGGTTGTTTGAAGTTAATCTACAAAGCTACACAGGTATCGAAACCCGCTTTCTAGCGTTGTAAATCCGCAGACATTACGCTGTGCCTATGGGGATGGGGGCGCCATTTTTTTACTTTAAACAAAACGATTGTAACGAATTATTTATGTAACTCCAAATGAACACTTGAGACATGTCACACTCGATTTTAAACCCTTACTAATGGGCATGATAAAAGAATCATTTGAATAAATTTCTGTGTTTTATTACTTGAAATGTAAGGGGTCGTAAACATTAGATTAAATGTCAAAGTTTCATAGTGGACGTTTAGCGCTTCTAGGATTTCTTCATTCAAAACTCGCAGACATATCCGAATAGTTTTGACATTTATTATAATGTTAATCTTACACTACGAAGAATCAGAGAGAAGTTTTCCAGTGCCTGGCCATCAATTACCTCAGCACTTATCTAATTACACGTATTTACCTTCAGGCGCATTGAGATATTTAGACAACATCCTAAACAATATCCGTGTTTTCAAACCCAAGGCAATTTACGTCTACTACAGAATGTTATTTGTAATAAATGTTAATTTCTTGAAAGTTCTACCCTGTTCGACTCTACATACGTAGGAAGTTGACAAAGTGTTACGGTTTTAAACTACAAGTAACGATTTTACTGAATGTAGATTGTATCTGGTTTGATATTTTTACTTTAAAAAAAGCCAAAATTTACTGTTTGTCAACTTTTTTTTTTATAATCCAGGTTTTCATGTGCATTCTGTTCTGTTTCTCCACACAAACATTATTTTTTTCTTATCCGAATTATAGCCGATCATAAACTGTTGACCATTCAAGAAATACTAAGTGAAGTCAACAATAAGGCTCAAACGCGACCCTTAAAAGTGTAAAATATTCAAGAAATATTAATTGAAGGCAACAATAAGGCTCAAACACTATCCTTAAATTGTGAAAACCATTCAAAGAAATACTAGTGGAAGGCAACAATAAGGCTCAAACACAACCCTTAAATTGTGTAAAATATTCAAGAAATGCTGATGGAAGGCAACAATAAGGCTCAAATACTATCCTTAAATTGTGTAAAATATTCAAGAAATACTAATGGAACGCAACAATAAGGTTCAAACACTATCTTTAAATTGTGAAAACCATTCAAGAAATACTTAGTGGAAGGCAACAACAAGACTCAAACATTCATAAGTTATATCATCTTAACATGCTGGGACGGAACTTATAAGACAAAATTATTTAGTTCACTTTTAAAAACAACATTTTATCAGTGGAACTAGAAACTTTTATATAATCAATTAATTTGACATTCAAAGTTTAGTTTCAAACTTCATAATAGTTTGTTTTAATTTTTTTACGGACAAACTCTATAACATTTAACTCTATAATAAATTCATTTTATTTCTAAGCTGAAGATTTTTTTATCTTACAATTAACGAAATTGACGTTCAAAGTGTAGTTCTGAACTTTACAACACAAGTTACGTCAGACGTGTTAAAGGCTATAATAATTTTACTCTATACTAAATACAACACTTTATCGATGGAAGTAAAACTTTCATAAGATAAAGTAAACTGGTATTAAAGTTTAGTTTTAAATTTTATCATAGAAATTGTTTCGTTAGAAGTGTTAACGGCTAAGACAATTTCTTTATGTTATAAACACACATGGAGTTGACTGTTGCTTCACTATTATAGATGTTTATCAACAGAATTCAGTCCACTTTTGGTCACTCTGTAACGTTCCACTTTTTCAAAGATTTCAGTGGTGCTTTAAAAACATAGTCTTAAAAAGAGTGTTTACTTCATACATATATATATTTAAATTATTTTATAAAATACATACTAAATAAGGTTTGTGCTGTCTCCCGGCTTCTACCTGATGCCTTAAGAACAAACTTACTTCGTTTTGCATTACATTATATTTTATTATTGGTGGACCACAGAAAATGGACCATAACCACAAAGTTATTTTCAAAGCCCTTTGTATCACTTCAAACATAAGACACCACTAAACTATGGTCTATAGTATATCTTCTCACCAACTGGATATTTGCGTGCTTGTCAAGATATGCATTAGGTTAAATATATTCTGGAAAGTGTAATAGCAGTTAGTAACTGTGAACAAAGTAAACAAATGGAAATTGTTGTCTGAAACGGATCTCGAACAAAATAAAACTTTTTTTTTACATTAAACTGTATTTACTGTATTTTAACTATCATACAGGATTGCACATAAGACTGGTACGTAGGAAAAAACATAAGATAAACTACACATAAGAAACATTTTTTAAATCAAATATCTAAGTGTAGACAAAACACCTTTAACTATTTACCAGGTTACAGTATTCTAACAATAAGATACTGAACCATTTTCTATTATTATTTTTAATTTAACTTCATCTTCAGTGGTTTTGTTTTACGTATCCAATTCCATTGTTTATATTACCTTAATAATAAGATGTTATAATTAATTATACTTTGTTTCAAAGTAACCATAGTTATTTTACAATTAGCAACTGAAGATATGAATTTTTTAAAACTTAAACTGATCTGTGACACAAAACTCATAATATTTTAACTATGCATTATTGGAAGCCAGGTGATTAAAGCGCTCGACTCGTAATCCGAGGGTCGTGGATTCGAAAACCTTTACACCAAACATGCTCGCCCTTTCAGCCATGGGGCATTTTAATGTGACGGTCAATCCCCACTATTCGTTGATAAAAGAGTAGCCCAAGAGTTGGCGGAGGGTGATGTTGACTAGCTACTTTTCTTCTAGTCTTATACTGCTAAATTAGGGACGGCTAGAGCAGATTGTCCTCGTGCAGCTTTGCGCGAAATTCAAAAACAAACAAACAGATTGTTGGGGAAGAAAATATTACTTTTCGTAAACATCCTTAGCCAAACTAATCGAAAATAAAGAAACCACATAAAAGTTGTGAAATGTTCTAGTGAATCTCTAATTTCTTTACTTTCATAATGTGAATATTTTATTGTAATTTCGAATATTAGAAGATAACACGATCATGCTCACCATATTACAAAACAATTGTTTATTGGGTTTAACCGTTTACTGTTATTGGTGGCAAATTAAAGCAAAAAATATAGAGGGTTTGTAAGTTTCCAGAACTGTAAACGTGTCTGATTTCAGGTATAACAAACTGGGATATTCGAAAATTATAAAACTTATGGTCTCATAAAAGGGGCGCTTTTGAAATCTTAAAAAATCGTAGGATGTTTTCAACTACAAGTAAAGGTAAAGGTCAATGAACCTGAGCCCTACCTGGTATTTAAAGACCTAAATCCTGGCAGAAAGAAAGTGAAGAAATAGACGTAAATTTATGTTAGCCTTTCTTATAAAGTCTTTAGAATAAAGATGGTGCGTGGATTGGACAATTGACAAGTAATGTGTTACTAGCAACAGAACCCGGTTACTTGTATGTGAAACGTGGTGCACTAGAACGTTTAATTATGTCTGAATTACGATCTAACGACACGGTGACGTTTGGAAGGTATTTGCGACAGTGGATATCCAGGACCATATTACACACTTGTTTGCTTCATTGATTGGTTGTTCAGAATTAAGCACAACGCTGCATAACAATGAGCTATCTGTACTCTGCCCACCGCGAGTATTGAAACCCGGTTTCTAGCGGTGAGTCCACAGATATACTGCTGAGCCATTGGAGGATAATATTAGTTTATAGTAGGTATATAATGTTAGAAAACTTTGTTTATTTTATGTTCAATAGGAGATTTCAGAGAAAACATGTTATAGGGAGTTGATACTAGCACCATATATCATATTATATGGAATTTTAGAGGATTCATGTTATAAGAATTATGTATTTGCTTTCTTATGGTTGGGAGATTAGTATTAATCTTTATACCAGACGTATTATAGAAAACTGGTTTTAGTTTTATATAAAACATAACTTAGGAGTCTAAAAATGTTTACACGAGATACAGAATGTTCAAATAAAACATACTTTAAGAAGCTGGCACCAGTGTGTGTGTGTTTTTCTTATATAAAAGCAGCATCGGGCTATATATTGAGTCCACCAGAAGTCGAACCCTAATTTCAGCGTTGTAAATACGTAAACTTACCGTTGTACCAGAGAAGAAGGACGCTGGCACTCCTTTCTAAAAGCAAAATATTGAAACCTTTTTTAGCGGTGTGAGTCCGCAGACATACCCTGTTCCACTGGCTAATCTGTTGTTAAAAAACAATACGTGAATAAATAACTTTACTACTTTAATACGATAGCTATCTGCACTAACCGTCCCCAAATAGCAGTGTAAGACTAAAAAGGGCAACAAGTCATCACCACCCACCGCCAACTGTGGACTACTCTTTTACCAACGAATAGCGAGATTACCGTTAGATTATTACGTCCACATGGCTGCTAAGAACTTATATTAGGCGTATATTTATTTTAGGTTTCCAAGTAGGGTTACTAATAATAAGACGTGCTACCTGTTTCATTTTCTTCTTTAGGTGGGCCCGGCATGGCCAGGTGGGTTAAGGCGTTCGACCTGTAATCTTCGTCGTGGGTTCTGAATCGCCGTCACATCAAACATGATCGCCTTCAGCCGTGGGGCGTTATAACTTGACGGTCAAACCACTCTTCGTTAGTAAAAGAGTAGCCAAAAGGTGGCGGTGGATGGTGATGACTTGCCTTACCTCTAGTCTTACACTGCCAAATTGGGGCTATCGCAGACAGCTCCCTCGTGTAGCTTTGAACGACATTCAAAACAAACAATATTTGCGTGTTTCATTAATCACTGTTTAATGGGTGAGCTACGCTGTGCCCATTGCGAGGATCGTGTCTCAAAGAATATAAGTTATTCCACTGTAATAAAACCACCAATAGTCTGTTTAAAGTTATAAGTTTGAGTTTTAAATATAAAAAATGAACTAGACAGAGTGAAGTAAAATTCATTAAATGTGTTGAAATTTTTATTAAGTAAAATATAAAATAAAATAACAGAAAACATATTTTCGAACGGTTCTCAATCCAAATTCTACTTTTGTTTATACAAGTGAAAACTATGAATGGGAAATAATGTTTTCACTACGAATAATTTTACAAATGGAAGATATATCCATCCCAGCTAGCTCAAAAGTTAGCTCGAAAATTATAAAGCTAAAATGCTGTGTTCGATTCCAGCTGTTAATATACCGCAGGTAGTACATTTCATATCTACAATAAAACGTAAGTTCATGAGAACGCTAGCTCATTTACTCACTAAGTAAAAAATACCAAATACATGAAACTTGTTCGTACTAAATTAATATATCGATTTGAAATGTGGTATCTTGATGTGTTCTGGCAACTAAGACTTTACACTTTTATTATGAAAACTCTTAAAACTTTGTTTGTTCTTGAATTTCGCGCAGTTATTCGACGGCTATCTATGCTTAGCCGTCCCTATTTTAGCCAGCGACTGATAGCGATGTTTAGAAACAAAATAAGAAGGATCCAGGCTGTATTGATGCCAACGGTGTCACTTTCAACATTGTTTATAATCGTCATTCATATTTACCTCCTGTACTCTATATTGAAAACATGTCTGTTAATAAATATATAAGTGCACAGTGACTTTCCTGAACACCCTCGTACTACCAACATAAAAGACTGAACAATACAATTGAAGGTGCGATCATTCACATACATTGAATATATTTTTAGTGAAACTAACTAAATACATTCAAATGAATTAAATATATTTGTATATATGGTATTTATTATTTCATTATACAAATAAGACCTACTATTACTGCCCGGCATGGCCAGGTAGTTAAAAGGCACTTGACTCGTAATCTGAGGGTCACGGGTTCGAATCCCCATCACATGAAATATGCTGCCCTTTCAGCCGTGGGGATGTTATTATGTGATGGTCAATTCCACTATTCGTTGGTAAGAGTAGCCCAACAGTTGGCGGTGATGGTGGTGACTAGCTGCCTTCCCTTAGTCTCACACCTCAAATCATGGATGGTTGAGGTAGAGGTGTGTAGCTTTGATCGAAATTCACACCTGTTACTAATGTGGTAAATGTGTACTCGACTTCCGTCCGATATAGAGAGTGGCTACTGTTGTCAACAGTATGTACTCAAATCTTGAAGGCGTGCGATACCTGTCCTTGATTGTATTGTAGAGATGACCACGAAATGCATCTATCACAAGCATTGTTCGTCCTTACTAATGCACCAAGCCTATGTTCCAATACACACCACAACCACTCTTCTATTAACTCTAACGCCATCCATGAATTTTTTTTGTACAAACTATTACATCTTTGCAAAAAATTCTTTTCGCAATAGTTTTGTATTTAATATGACATGTGGTGGTGATTTATTTCCATCTACAGTTACACATAGTATGACATTAACTTTCTGTATTTCATAACCAGTTTTTTTTGATTGTCATCTGTCCTTCTTCTTCGGCTATTACATGCTCGCCCTTTCAGCCGGGGCGTTATAATGTGACGGTCAATCCCACTATTCGTTTGTAAAAGAGTAGAACAAGAGTTTTTGCTGGGTGGTGATGACTAGCTGCCTTCCTCTGTAGTCCTACACTTCTAAATTAGGAACGGCTAAGCAGATAGCCCTCGTAGCTTTTGCGCGAAATTCAAGAACAAACAATGTTTTAAGAAACTGAGTTTTCATGATGAAAGTGTTAGACTGTACAATGTACAATGTACATAAAATAAACAAAGTTTTCTAACATTATATACCTACTATAAACTAATATTATCCTCCAATGGCTCTCAGCAGTATATCTGTGGACTCACCGCTAGAAACCGGGTTTCAATACCCGTGGTGGGCAGAGTACAGATAGCTCATTGTGTAGCTTTGTGCTTAATTCTGAACAACCAATCAATGAAGCAAACAAGAGTGTAATATGGTCCTGGAATGCCACTGTCGCAAATACCTTCCAAACGCGTCACCGTGTCGTTAGATCGTAATTCAGACATAATTAAACGTTCTAGTGCACCACGCTTCACATACAAGTAAACGGGTTCTGTGCTGCTAAGCAACACATTACTTGTCAATTGTCAATCCACGCACCATCTTTATTCTAAAGACTTTATAAGAGAGGCTAACATAAATTTACGTCTATTTCTTCACTTTCTCTCTCCGCCAGGGTCTTTAAATACCAGGTAGGGCCTCGGGTTCATTGACCTTTTGAACTTTACTTGTTGTTGAAAACATCCTACGATTTTGGGAATTTCAAAGCCCCTTTTATGAGACCATAAGTTTTATAATTTTCGAATATCCCAGTTTGTTATACACCTGAAATCAGACACGTTTACAGTTCTGAAACTTACAAACCCTCTATCTTTTTGTTTTATTTTGCTTCACCAATAACAATAAACTGTTAAACCTAATAAAGAATTGTTTTGTAATATGGTGAGCATAATCGTGTTATCTTCTAATATTCAGAAATTATAATAAAATATTCACATTATGAAAGTAAAAGAAATTAGAGATTCACTAGAACATTTTACAACTTTTTGTGAGTTTCTTTAATTTTCCATTAGTTTGGTTAAGGATGTTTACCGAAAGTAATTTTTCTTCTCCCCACAATATCTGTTTGTTTGTTTTTGAATTTCGCGCAAATCTGCACGAGGACAATCTGCTCTAGCCGTCCCTAATTTAGCAGTATAAGACTAGAAGAAAAGTAGCTAGTCAACATCACTTTCCGCCAACTCTTGGGCTACTCTTTATCAACGAATATTGGATTGACCGTACATTATAATGCCCCCATGGCTGAAAGGGCGAGCATGTTTGTGTAAAGTTTTCGAATCCACGACCCTCGGATTACACGAGTCGAGCGCTTTAAGCATCTGGCTTCCAATATGCATAAGTTAAAATATTATGTGTTTTGTCACAGATCAGTTTAAGTTTTTAAAATTCATATCTTCAGTTCCTAATTGTAAAATTACTATGGTTACTTTGAAACAAAGTAAAATTATAACATCTTATTAATAAGGTAGTATAAACACTGGAATTGGATACGTAAAACAAATCCACTGAAGATGAAGTTAAATTAAAATATAATAGAAAATGGTTCAGTATCTTATTGTTAGAATACTGTAACCTGGTAAAATAGTTAAAGGT